>NC_092343.1:346036260-346340308 GCF_046630445.1 Rutidosis leptorrhynchoides
CGTTACTCTTTTCATACCTGAATACATTTTTGTCTGACTCGAACCACATTGACGTGAACAATCATTTATACACTTCCCTCGGGGAACGCTTCCTTAGAGTTGCAGAAATTCTTTCGATTCAATACGAGTCACGTTTGAGACGTCGTTACATTTTGTTCATTTTAGGTCTTCACGATGACACGAACTTGAATCTATGGAGTGATGTGGGAATGGAGGTATGAGTTAGCGTAATATAACGACACTCGATCAACGTGATTATATTACGGTAAGACATACCAAAGTTCTAGTGCCGCGTGATGGTGGTTAGACTCGATCAACCTAAACATCACCATGAGCCATGTACATGATTTCATCTATTCATGTTGGACATCTGAAAACTTCGAGAATATTGATAACAACCATACCGGGGACACACCTTCGATTTTTTGTCGAACTATACTTATGCTTCCGAATGAATTACCGATTCCTTTCGACTTCAACCGTATGTTACACGTGTATACTATCTCGTCCTCGCACAGTCTTATTGACTAATTACAATTTACTCGTTATGCTCGCACTGAGGCGGAAACTTCTCTCTCACCACACTCGTACTTCCGGTTCAGGAAATCTTTATTCTAAACTCTCAATGGAGGGAGGGACTCTCCACGTTATACTAGTATTCACCTCGAGGGTGAATAGTTCCGACGAACGTTTTTCTTTCAGAAACCGAGGAGAACTTGCCCCGACGAACGTTTTTGGAAACCGATAAATCTTCCGCGACGCGAATTTTCTTGAGAAACTTGTCCTAGCTAACGTTTTCAATTCCTAGCAAACTTGTTCAATATGCCTTAGGGAAATGTACCCCGTTTCGGATCGAGATCCTCGTTTCACTTCTAGATTTTGGAGTACCTTACAAAAAGCCTCGGGACCGCGTTTAGACATGAGTACCGCGTACCTTCCACAACCCGACGGACCGAACAAACATACGATTTAAGTCTTGAAAACCATAATACGAATTTGTATTACCAACTTCAAATTTACTTGAGAAAAGTATTTTCCTTAACCGAATCCTCATACTACAATGATTTTTATTCGAGTTTTAACGTCACTCCTTTTGAAACCACATGTGACCGGAAACGTCATTCTCCTTTGTCGAACCAAGTAAACGATGATCAATTCACCGGGGCCGAGTTTATTCATGAACAACCGAGAAAATTTATACATATTCAAGTAAAACCCTACGCGACTCGTAATCACCAAGAGCTACGCCGATGTTAGACGTAAACATTTCAAATTCCACGTGGGAAACCGCGTCACGTTAAAAGTCGCACCTTGGAAAGGTTTAATCCGTTTCGGGAAACGTAGGAAGCTAAATCCGCGATATTTTGATCCTTTAAATTCTTGGGGTGTTTTGGACCCGTCGCTAGCCGTTTAGACTTTTCCGACTCATTTTGGGTCTCCGTTTATCCTACATTCGATGTATCAACTCAAAGACGTGTTTTGCGAAACGAGAACTTGTTATCTCCTTTGATGAACTCACTATCGACGATAAACCTCACTTCCTAGGAGGACCGGTTGAAACCATGAATCATGGAAGCCAAACCTTAAAACAACATATGATCCCGACCGTCAAAATTCGTTGAAATACCCTAGGACGTATTTCTCCCTCACTCGTAGAATTGGCAACGCAAGATCTCGAGGAAGATTCAACAACTACTACTTCCAACTAAATTTCGGGACGAAATTTCTTTTGAGGTGTGGATAATGTAACATCCCGCGTTTTTCCGTTAAATTTATTTTTAACACCGTCTTTTTTTTTTAAATAATATCTTTCGCTATTTAAATTCCCAATTTCCGTTGACTAACGTTTATAATATTCTCGTTATTTAATTATAACATCACTCGTCTACTCGAGCGTTTTTAAAATATTCGATCGGTTAAATCCCGCACCCGCTTCTAAACTCGAGGGACTAAAATTGACACGGGGCAAACTAGTTGACTAGGTCAACTAGTCCACCCCAATCACCACCATTCAATCCCTCCATCTCTCTCTCTTTCTCTCTAGCAAGAACACACACACAAACACCCAATTCAATCATTCATCATCTAAATTCGATCTAGGAGGCTTACAACAAAACAAATTACATATTTGGAATCCTCTCTTCATCCGCTACAATTTGATACCAACTTCATCTCGTTTGGGTAACATTTCTAAAACACTAAATTTCTCTAAATTCGTGTTTTTGACTTGAAATTGTGTTAGTTAATGTCTATGGCTCGTGTGTAACATGAATATATGTTTTGTTTGCTCGATTTGTGGTTTGGAGTAACTAGTTTGAACATTTGAAATGGGTTTGCTTAATCCTTGATTTTGGATGAGTTAATGTTGTTAGATTGTTAAAGTGCATGTTTTAATTGTGTTACTAGTATCATTAGCCACATTTTGATGTGTAGGTTGATTAAGAAAACTTCAAAAACCCGATTAATGATTTTGTGATGTTTGACTAGGGTTTGATAGTTCTTGACATGAACTTTTGATGCTTGAATGCCATGGAATGTTAATTGTTAGTGATTAGTTGTAATGTATGCTTAATTACCTTCGAAACGGCATATCGTATGTGTAAATTGGATTCCCGAATCATAAAATACGTTTTACGAACTTGAAACTTTGAAAATAAACCTTTCTTGATCAATTGACGAGTTTTCGGTTATTGTAAATGATGTTTTTGATTGATGATATGTGGT
Source organism: Rutidosis leptorrhynchoides (assembly GCF_046630445.1). NCBI lineage: Eukaryota > Viridiplantae > Streptophyta > Magnoliopsida > Asterales > Asteraceae > Rutidosis > Rutidosis leptorrhynchoides. Next base: position 346,038,985 of record NC_092343.1, read on the forward strand.
TAGTTGTATTCCTCGTCAAAATACCTTTTCGACGATATATGATAGGCATTATAAGTGTTTGCGGGTCAAGTGTTGTGTTAGAAAAGGTTTTGGTTCGTGCACACTTGGAAAAACTGACCAGAATTCTCTGCCCAGGTAGTGGCGCGGCGCGCCACATCCCCGTGCGGCGCGCAGAATCGCCTGGCCAGATTCTGCTCACTTTGTCACATTTCACGCGAAATGTTTGACTAGCTACCGACCTCCGATTCACATGAAACTTGTTCTAATATGCTTATATATGAATAAAAACCTCGGAAAAATAGTTCGGGACCGAACCCGAACGCGTTGACTTTTTCGTTGACTTTGACCAAGTTTGACTTTTAGTCAAACTTAACCAAACTTTTATACAATCATTCTAACATGCTTTTATACTTGTTTCTTGTATGAAACTTGATAAATTGATTCACATGCTATATTTAATCGAGTCGTAACGAGCCATAGGACTATTTGAACACATTTCACCCGACCTTGTGTCGTAACCGGTTAATTGATATACTTACTTGTTTAGGTCAAGGCTAAGCAACTTTCATGCACACGTTTACTTTGTGAAGTACTTTTATACTCGTGCACTCGAGGTGAGATCATAGTCCCACCTTTCCAACAACTTTTTATACTTTAAATTGTGGGCTGAGAAACATATACTTTGTTACATTTTGTACTACTTACTTTTATACTTTGAACACAAGTACAAGGAAAACAAACATTCCACAGCGAGTTAGAACAAAAATCCTCAATTCGATTATCATTAGTTACACTTGCAGGGTGTAAGCGAGAACTTATATTGTGTGGCCATACGGGTTTGATAAACCCTCATTACGGACGGTTCGCTACCGTCTACGGATGAAATATATTTTCGAGAAACAGTGTATGTTCTAACACTATTGTGATGGGGTTCTATGGAAGGAAACGTTAAGTCTTGATAATTGGGTGCTCGCGAACAATACTTTTGGAATGCAAACGATTTTGATAATCAACTATGGGAATACTAAATCTTGTGGTTCAAAAACAACGTTTATTACAAACACCTATGATTTCACCAACGTTTTTCGTTGACCGTTTTCTATATGTTTCTCAGGTTCATACTTGGCTATTTGATACATGCTTCCGCGTACACTCATACTTGCTTGGGGTCAAGCATACATGCATACACTCTGATTATTTGCTTGGAGTCAAGATACATACATACATACGCTAGTGATAGCACCTTTGGATTCAAACTTTTGTTTACATACTTACGCTATTTACAGCAACTGTGTTTTTAAACTAATTATGTCGCAAGTTATTTCATTTATACTTTATGACTTTTGTAAACTTAGACTTGTTGTCGAACGGTTTTGTAAACTAAACTTGCAAGTCTTGTACCTTTCAAATGAATGCGACATAATTTTGGTCAAACGAGTCTCATATAGGGACTACGACCACGCAACGGGACCTAAGTTAACGGCGCCGTCAATAACGGTTTTGGTCGGGTCGTTACAATATACATATATATCAAAGTATGTTCAAAATATATTTACAACACTTTTAATATATTTTGATGTTTTAAGTTTATTAAGTCAGCTGTCCTCGTTAGTAACCTACAACTAGTTGTCCACAGTTAGATGTACAGAAATAAATCGATAAATATTATCTTGAATCAATCCACGACCCAGTGTATACGTATCTCAGTATTGATCACAACTCAAACTATATATATTTTGGGATCAACCTCAACTCTGTATAGCTAACTCCAACATTCACATATAGAGTGTCTATGGTTGTTCCGAAATATATATAGATGTGTCGACATGATAGGTCGAAACATTGTATACGTGTCTATGGTATCTCAAGATTACATAATATAAAATACAAGTTGATTAAGTTATGGTTGGAATAGATTTGTTACCAATTTTCACGTAGCTAAAATGAGAAAAATTATCCAATCTTGTTTTACCCATAACTTCTTCATTTTAAATCCGTTTTGAGTGAATCAAATTGCTATGGTTTCATATTGAACTATATTTTATGAATCTAAACAGAAAAAGTATAGGTTTATAGTCGGAAAAATAAGTTACAAGTCATTTTTGTAAAGGTAGTCATTTCAGTCGAAAGAACGACGTCTAGATGACCATTTTAGAAAACATACTTTCACTTTGAGTTTACCCATAATTTTTGGATATAGTTTTATTTTCATAATAAAAATAATTTTCTCAGAATAATAACTTTTAAATAAAAGTTTATCATAGTTTTTAATTAACTAACCCAAAACAGCCCGCGGTGTTACTACGACGGCGTAAATCCGGTTTTACGGTGTTTTTCGTGTTTCCAGGTTTTAAATCATTAAGTTAGCATATAATATAGATATAGAACATGTGTTTAGTTGATTTTAAAAGTCAAGTTATAAGGATTAACTTTTATTTTCAAACAAGTTTAGAATTAACTAAACTATGTTCTAGTGATTACAAGTTTAAACCTTCGAATAAGATAACTTTATATGTATGAATCGAATGATGTTATGAACATCATTACTACCTCAAGTTCCTTGGATAAACCTACTGGAAATGAGAAAAATAGATCTAGCTTCAAAGGATCCTTGGATGGCTTGAAAGTTCTTGAAGCAGAATCATGACACGAAAACAATTTCAAGTAAGATTTCCGCTCGAAATAAGATTGTTATAGTTATAGAAATTGAATTAAAGTTTGAATATGATTATTACCTTGTAGTAGAAATATAACCTACTGTAAGTAACAAAGGTTTCTTGATCTTGGATGATTACTTGGAATGGATTTAGAAAACTTGGAAGTAAACTTGCAATCTTGGAAGTATTCTTGATTTTATGAAACTAGAACTTTTGGAATTTATGAAGAACACTTAGAACTTGAAGATAGAACTTGAGAGAGATCAATTAGATGAAGAAAATTGAAGAATGAAAGTGTTTGTAGGTGTTTTTGGTCGTTGGTGTATGGATTAGATATAAAGGATATGTAATTTTGTTTTCATGTAAATAAGTCATGAATGATTACTCATATTTTTGTAATTTTATGAGATATTTCATGCTAGTTGACAAATGATGGTTCCCACATGTGTTAGGTGACTTACATGGGCTACTAAGATTTGATCATTGGAGTGTATATACCAATAGTACATACATCTAAAAGCTGTGTATTGTACGAGTACGAATACGGGTGCATACGAGTAGAATTGTTGATGAAACTGAACGAGGATGTAATTGTAAGCATTTTTGTTAAGTAGAAGTATTTTGATAAGTGTATTGAAGTCTTTCAAAAGTGTATGAATACATATTAAAATACTACATGTATATACATTTTAACTGAGTCGTTAAGTCATCGTTAGTCGTTACATGTAAACGTTGTTTTGAAACCTTTAGGTTAACGATCTTGTTGAATGTTGTTAACCCATTATTTATTATAAAAAATGAGATGTTAAATTGTTATATTATCATGATATTATGATATATAATATATCTTAGTATGATATATATACAGTTAAATGTCGTTACAACGATAATCGTTACATATATGTCTCGTTTCGAAATCATTAAGTTAGTAGTCTTATTTTTACATATGTATTTCATTGTTAATACACTTAATAATATATTTACTTATCATTTAACATAATTAACCAAGTGTATCAATATCTTAATATTATTCATATGTACCTAGTAAGACGTTGTTATAACGATAATCGTTATATATATCGTTTTCGAGTTTCTTAAATTAATAGTCTCATTTTTATGTATATAACTCATTGTTAAAATACCTAATGATATACATACTTATAATAAAATCATGTTAACTATATATATAACCATATATATGTCATCGTATAGTTTTTACAAGTTTTAACGTTCGTGAATCACCGGTCAACTTGGGTGGTCAATTGTCTATATGAAACCTATTTCAATTAATCAAGTCTAAACAAGTTTGATTGCTTAACATGTTGGAAACACTTAATCATGTAAATAACAATTTCATTTAATATATATATAAACATGGAAAAGTTCGGGTCACTACAGTACCTACCCGTTAACTAAATTTCGTCCCGAAATTTTAAGCAGTTGGAGGTGTTGACGTATCTTCTGGAAATAAATGCAGGTATTTCTTCTTCATCTGATCTTCATGCTCCCAGGTGAACTCGGGTCCTCTACGAGCATTCCATCGAACCTTAACAATCGGTATCTTGTTTTGTTTAAGTCTCTTAACCCCACGATCCATTATTTCGACGGGTTCTTCAATGAATTGAAGTTTTTCATTGATTTAGATTTCGTCCAACGGAATAGTGAGATCTTCTTTAGCAAAACATTTCTTCAAATTTGAGACGTGGAAAGTGTTATGTACAGCCGCGAGTTGTTGAGGTAGCTCCAGTTGGTAAGCTACTGGTCCGACACGATCTATAATCTTGAATGGTCCAATGTACCTTGAATTTAGTTTCCCCCGTTTACCAAATCGAACAACGCCTTTCCAAGGTGAAACCTTAAGCATGACCATTTCTTCAATTTCAAACTCTATATCTTTTCTTTTACTGTCCGCGTAGCACTTTTGTCGACTCTGGGCGGTTTTCAATCTTTGTTGAATTTGGATGATTTTCTCGGTAGTTTCTTGTATTATCTCCGGACCCGTAATCTGTCTATCCCCCACTTCACTCCAACAAATCAGAGACCTGCACTTTCTACCATAAAGTGCTTCAAACGGCGCCATCTCAATGCTTGAATGGTAGCTGTTGTTGTAGGAAAATTCTGCTAACGGTAGATGTCGATCCCAACTGTTTCTGAAATCAATAACACAAGCTCGTAGCATGTCTTCAAGCGTTTGTATCGTCCTTTCACTCTGCGCATCAGTTTGTGGATGATAGGCAGTACTCATGTCTAGATGAGTTCCCAATGCTTGCTGTAATGTCTGCCAGAATCTTGAAATAAATCTGCCATCCCTATCAGAGATAATAGAGATTGGTATTCCATGTCTGGATACGACTTCCTTCAAATACAGTCGTGCTAACTTCTCCATCTTGTCATCTTCTCTTATTGGCAGGAAGTGTGCTGACTTGGTGAGACGATCAACTATTACCCAAATAGTATCATAACCACTTGCAGTCCTTGGCAATTTAGTAATAAAATCCATGGTAATGTTTTCCCATTTCCATTCCGGGATTTCAGGTTGTTGTAGTAGACCTGATGGTTTCTGATGTTCAGCTTTGACCTTAGAACACGTCAAACATTCTCCTACATATTTAGCAATATCGGCTTTCATACCTGGCCACCAAAAATGCTTCTTAAGATCCTTGTACATCTTCCCCGTTCCAGGATGTATTGAGTATCTGGTTTTATGAGCTTCTCTAAGTACCATTTCTCTCATATCTCCAAATTTTGGTACCCAAATTCTTTCAGCCCTATACCGGGTTCCGTCTTCCCGAATATTAAGATGCTTCTCCGATCCTTTGGGTATTTCATCCTTTAAATTTCCCTCTTTTAAAACTCCTTGTTGCGCCTCCTTTATTTGAGTAGTAAGGTTAGTGTGAATCATTATATTCATAGATTTTACTCGAATGGGTTCTCTGTCCTTTCTGCTCAAGGCGTCGGCTACCACATTTGCCTTCCCCGGGTGGTAACGAATCTCAAAGTCGTAATCATTCAACAATTCAATCCACCTACGCTGCCTCATATTCAGTTGTTTCTGATTAAATATGTGTTGAAGACTTTTGTGGTCGGTATATATAATACTTTTGACCCCATATAAGTAATGTCTCCAAGTCTTTAATGCAAAAACAACCGCGCCTAATTCCAAATCATGCGTCGCATAAGCAATCACCTTCGTCCGTTGCATTAATACACAACCGAGACCTTGCTTTGATGCGTCACAATAAATCACAAAATGATCATTCCCTTCAGGCAATGACAATATAGGTGCCGTAGTTAGCTTTTTCTTCAATAATTGAAACGCCTTCTCTTGTTCATCCTTCCATTCAAATTTCTTCCCTTTATGCGTTAATGCGGTCAAGGGTTTTGCTATTTTGGAGAAATCTTGGATGAATCTTCTGTAGTAACCAGCCAATTCTAAAAATTGACGTATATGCTTCGAAGTTTTTGGGGTTTCCCACTTTTCAACGGTTTCAATCTTTGCCGGGTCCACCTGGATACCTTCTTTGTTCACTATGTGACCGAGGAATTGAACTTCTTCCAACCAAAATGCACACTTTGAAAACTTAGCGTACAGTTTTTCTTTCCTCAATACTTCTAGCACTTTTCTCAAATGTTCTTCATGCTCTTGATCATTCTTTGAGTAAATAAGTATGTCATCGATGAAAACAATGACAAACTTGTCAAGATATGGCCCACACACTCGGTTCATAAGGTCCATGAACATAGCTGGTGCGTTAGTCAATCCAAACGGCATAACCATAAACTCGTAATGACCATAACGCATCCTAAAAGCAGTTTTTGGAATATCATCCTCCTTTACATGCATTTGATGATATCCAGAACGTAAATCGATCTTCGAATAAACCGACGAGCCTTGTAGTTGATCAAATAAGTCGTCAATTCTCGGTAGTGGATAACGGTTTTTGATGGTAAGTTTGTTCAACTCTCTGTAGTCAATACACAACCTAAATGTACCATCCTTCTTCTTGACAAACAAAACAGGAGCTCCCCAAGGTGATGTGCTTGGTCCAATGAAACCACGTTCTAATAGTTCTTGCTGTTGGCTTTGCAGTTCTTTCGTCTCGCTGGATGCGAGTCTATAAGGAGCACGAGCTATTGGTGCAGCTCCTGGTACAAGATCTATTTGAAATTCAACAGATCGATGTGGAGGTAGTCCCGGTAATTCTTTCGGAAATACATCGGGAAATTCTTTTGCGACGGGTACATCATTGATGCTCTTTTCTTCGGTTTGTACTTTCTCGACGTGTGCTAGAACAGCATAGCAACCTTTTCTTATTAGTTTTTGTGCCTTCAAATTACTAATAAGATGTAGCTTCATGTTGCCCTTTTCTCCGTACACCACTAAGGGTTCTCCTTCTTCTCGTACAATGCGAATTGCATTTTTATAACATACGATCTCTGCTTTCACCTTCTTCAGCCAGTCCATGCCAACTATTACATCAAAACTCCCTAACTCTACTGGTATCAAATCAATCTTAAATATTTCGCTACCCAGTTTAATTTCTCGATTCCGGCATATATTATCTGCTGAAATTAATTTACCGTTTGCTAATTCGAGTAAAAATTTACTATCCAACGGCGTCAATGGAAAACTTAATTTAGCACAAAAATCTCTACTCATATAGCTTCTATCCGCACCCGAATGAAATAAAACGTAAGCAGATTTATTGTCAACATTTATAACAAACTACATTGGCATAACTTGCTCCGACACTACTTGCTCTTCCATTACTCGTTCCGACACCATTTGTTCCTTTCGTTCTGTTAACCCCTGGTCCCTAGACCTCACACTTCGCCGCGCTATGACCATTTCTTTTACACTTGTTGCAAAATTTAGTACAGAACCCCGAGTGATACTTTTCACACCTTTGGCATAGCTGCTTCTAATTGTTGTTGTTGTTGCGGTTGTTATTGTTGTTGGGATGATTGTTGTAGTTGTTGTTGTTGTTGTTGTTGTTGTTGTTGTTGTTGTTGTTGTTGTTGTTGTTGTTGTTGTTGTTGTTGTTGTTGTTGTTGTTGTTGTTGTTGTTGTTGTTGGGCCGTTTGTTGTAGTTGCGATTGATGTTGCGATTGTTGGGATAATTGTTGCGATTATTATTGTAATTGCTATTGTTGTTGTATTGGTGATTCTTATCACCGTTTTCCTCCCACTTTCTTTTGACTTGCTTCACATTGGCCTCTTCAGCCGTCTGTTATTTAATTCTTTCCTCAATCTGGTTCACTAGTTTGTGAGCCATTCTACATGCCTGTTGTATGGAGGCGGGCTCATGTGAACTTATATCTTCTTGGATTCTTTCCGGTAATCCTTTCACAAACGCGTCGATCTTCTCTTCCTCATCTTCGAACGCTCCCGGACACAATATGCACAATTCTGTGAATCGTCTTTCGTACGTGGTAATATCAAATCCTTGGGTTCGTAACCCTCTAAGTTCTGTCTTGAGCTTATTGACCTCGGTTCTGGGACGGTACTTCTCGTTCATCAAGTGCTTGAATGCTGACTACGGTAGTGCGTACGCGTCATCTTGTCCCACTTGCTCTAGATAGGTATTCCACCATGTTAACGCAGAACCTGTGAAGGTATGCGTAGCGTACTTCACTTTGTCCTCTTCAGTACACTTACTTATGGCAAACACCGATTCGACCTTCTCGGTCCACCGTTTCAATCCGATCGGTCCTTCGGTTCCATCAAATTCCAAAGGTTTGCAGGCAGTGAATTCTTTATAGGTACATCCTACACGATTTCCTGTACTGCTAGATCCAAGGTTATTGTTGGTATGTAGCGCAGCCTGTACTGCGGCTATGTTTGAAGCTAGAAAAGTACGGAATTCCTCTTTATTCATATTCACGGTGTGTCGAGTAGTCGGTGCCATTTCCTTCAAAATAGTCAAATGGAACAAGTTAATCATACAGAATATTAAGTGTGATGACCCGGGAATTTCCGATCAAATTTAAAATTTAATCTTTATATGTTCCCGACACGATAAGCAATAATCTGAAATGTTGAGTCTCAAAAAGTTTGAAACTATAATGTAGTTAATTACCCTTTGACTATCCCCGACGATTCACGAACAGTTATGTGTAAATAGAAATGTATATATATATATATATATATATCTAAATAAAAATGTATATATGAAACTTTGAGTTAATAAAATAAACCAATTGGAATTAATCATATAAAATAATAAAACAAATAAGTAATTATATATAAATATATACATGATATAATTAGGAACTTATAGGCATGTATGTGATACCTATTAATACTTAATTGTACAATTGTGAAATATACACACACACACACACACACACACACATATATATATATATATATATATATATATATATATATATATATATATATATATATATACATATATATATACATATATATATACATATACATATATATATATATATATATATATATATATATATATATATATATATACATATATATTTATATATATATATATATATATATATATATATATATATATATATATAAGGAGTTACTACTCAATATAAGTAGAATATTATATTGTAAAATATATTAAATGTATAAACATTAAATATTTAATATATTACTATATAATACTAATAATAAAATTTAAGTACAAGTTAAAATATTAAAGTTATATTATCATCATTACTTTCAGTAATATTATTATTAATATGAAGATTAATATTTATAACATAAATGTTAGCATATAAATATATAAAATTGATAAGTATAAGTCGTTATATTATTATTGTTAATATTACTATTATCAATGAAATTAGAATTATTATAACTGATAATATTATTAGTACCATTAACATTATTAATATTTTTTTACCATCGATATTAAAGTCAGTATTTGATATAGTATTATTATTGTTATAAAAATTTTTTTAGTAATAATCATCATTATTATAATATTATTATTATTACTATTATTGCTCTTATTTATTAAGAGTATTATTATAATAGTTAATAAGATTAATTTATAATCTAAAAAAAAAAGAGATAAATAAATGGATATAATAGATATATATAACTTTGGATATAAACACACAAGTTGTATATAGATACATACACATCGTTAGGATTTCCAAATCAGATACAAACAAATATATAAATCGGATATGACTGAAAGCAGATTTCCATGGATACCACTTTTCTTATTTTATTTTCCTATCGTCTTTCTTGTCGAATTTCTGTTACACGTCAAACTCAAACTATAATACAAACAAATTCAATCGAATATTGTTACAGCACCCATCAACAACTTGCACTCCATGTTTATCTACTGAATTTTGCTGAAGAACAGGAAATTAAAAACAGAAAAACTCAAACCCAAAGCTCGTAACTCTGTTTTTTTATTATTTTCCAAAAATATCGAATTCGAGCATAACTTAAAAATCCTTTAATGCAGTAATGTTTTAAACCTTTCATGTAAACTATCTGCAAAGTTATAGATTTCAATTCTTTATATTTACCAAGAATTTTCGAGTCAAAGTTTAGGACTTTAAAGGTCAACCATCGTGTTCTTCACGAAATTGGAATTCGTTTTTGAGTTTAAAAAGCAATTGATGATACCAAAGGTTTGTATACATGATTTGAAAACTATTTCGTATAGAAATTTTTATTCAAAATAGTCTCAATGACGAAATAGATTTTATTGCTCTTCAATTTTTTTCTCGATAAACAGTGACAGCGGTTTTATTTATTTTTATATATTTTTTGTTTTGATTGTTGTTACTTTTAAATTTGAAATCAATGAGAGGAGTCTTAAAGCCAACGAATTGATGCACGTTCATAATTTTTTTGGGTCAACCGATTTGGGACTGATGAAGGGGAAATTTAACAGACGGGTTTAAGGATATATAAAATTCGGTCGTGAGTTAAAACAGAAAATAATGAAGCAGAGGAATGGTAAAGGGTAGTGTCGGGAAGCGAGAGGTCGTGGGTTCGAGCCCTGTCGCGGGCAATTCTTTTTAGGATGCTTTTTGAAAGGGTATACATATTTCATAATTATTATTGTTATTATTATTATTGTTGTTATTAGTAATATAACTATTATTATCATGTTTACATTTATAATTATCATGATCACATTTATAAGTTATTAATATTATTGACATTATAATTACTAACATATGTAATATGATAAAAATTCTTAATTATCATGATTATAAATACAAGTATGAAAATTATTATTATTATCACTAATAATTGTATTATTATTATTATGATTATAATAAGGATTATTATTATTATTATGAAAATAATGCAAGATATCATTATATTCATTAATATTAGTATTAGTATCATTTTTATAACTATTAGTATTGTTATTAAACAAAAGTATTATTATTAACATCATTATTATTATTAATATTATCATTTTAATAAAGTTATTATTATTAGTAAATCATCAATATTAAAACTAATATTTTTTTTAAACAAATTAAGTATATTCTTTCATACAATTCTAAATATATATAGATATCAAAATAATCATAATAATCAGTTTAACTACATGTACACGATATCACATAAAATATATAAGTTAAGATATCACATAAAATAATCATATAATTTAAGATTTCACATAAAATATATTTTTAAATGAAATCTAGTATAAATCTTATAACTATAAAATATATAAATAATATACAATAATAAATGAAATTTTGATATTTCTATCATACGTTTTAATAGAAAAGCAAATAATATAGGTTCGTGAATCTGAGGCCAACCCTGCATTCTTCAGTTGTTCAATATAGTCATATGTATTTTTACTACAAAATACATTAGGTGAGTTTATTTGATTCCCTTTTTACTCTTTACATTTTTGGGACTGAGAATACATGCGCTGCTTTTATAACTGTTTTACAAAATAGACACGAGTAAATGAAACTACATTCTATGGTTGGATTATTAAACTGAATATGCCCCTTTATAGTCTGGTAATCTAAGAATTAGGGAACAGACACCCTAATTGACGCGAATCCTAAAGATAGATCTATCGGGCCCAACAAGCCCCATCCAAAGTACTGGATGCTTTAGTACTTCGAAATTTATATCATGTCCGAAGGAGGATCCCGGAATGATGGGGATATTCTTATATGCATATTGTGAATGTCGGTTACCAGGTGTTCAATCCATATGAATGATATTTTTTGTCTCTATGCATGGGACGTATGATTATGAGAAATGGAAGTATGAAATCTTGTGGTCTATTAAAATTATGAAATGATTCTTTATGATAAACTAATGAACTCACCAACCTTTTGGTTGACACTTTAAAGCATGTTTATTCTCAGGTACGAAAGAAATCTTCCACTGTGCATTTGCTCATATTAGAGATATTACTTGGATTCATTCATGACATATTTCAAAAGATGTTGCATTCGAGTTGTTGAGTTCATCAAGATTATTATTAAGTCAATTATATTTGGATATATTATGAAATGCTTTACATGCCTGTCAACTGTCGATGTAACGAAAGTTTGTCTTTTAAAAACGAATGCAATCGATGTAAACAATTGTTGTGAATCATTTGTAATCGATATGGACTTTGTCCAGATGGATTAGGACGGGTCTCTACAGTTGGTATCAGAGCGGTGGTCTTAGCGAACCAGGTCTTGCATTAGCGTGTCCAACTGATAGTTGTTAGGATGCATTAATGAGTCTGGACTTCGACCACGTCTGCATGTCAAAAGTTTTGCTTATCATTTCCTGTCGGAAATTACTTACTTATCATACTTAAAGTCTAGACACGTCTTACTGCTTCTATTGCATAGACAATGTATAGATGAATTCATATCTTAGCGTATCTGTTATTGTTACCTTTGCCTGACAGCTTCCGTAGATTCCTCTGTAACTTATGGGATTTTAGTATTATATATACATATGTAAATTATGTATTGCAGGGTACTAATCTACATCCTATAATCTATTTCTTATCGAAAATCCTTCATCTGATTGTATGAGATGAATCCTGCAACCAGTTCGAGTCCCTCAGATTTCGATAGTTATTCCGATAGATATTCCGACAGATATTCCGACATAGATGTTCACCTAAGCTCCGAAAATAGCGTCATCGGCATGAATCATCCAATCAAACATTATCAATTCATCTGATGGGTTCGTAGTCGACTTAATTAATGGAAACGCGCAGAAGGCAATCCCTTCCACCAACCGAATTCACCTCTTGACAATGAATCTGAAGCGTTTACCGGCGAACCTGTTTGAGACACCATTTTCAGTCTTATTTCCAGAGTAACTCGACAAGATTATATTCTATCCACAATTCTGAACCTTATTCATCTGCTTGTTCCGACCGATAATCATTTTGGAATAATAGGAGAAGTTAACGAACTTCACGCTCGAGTAATCAATCTTTAGAATATGGTACAAAATGTACCAGCTTCAGCAACATCACCGGCACTAACAGTACCATCAATAACAGCACCAGTACCATCAACAATCCATGCTTCAATATCATCATCTGTACTTTGAGTATGATCTTCGTTATACGTATCGTTCTACCTCATTTATCTTCGTTCGACATGGAGAATATGTAATCTCTAAGGTTTTAGAGATTATTTATTCTAGTTCCAACCGAAAAACTAAATGAGTCTAATTTCCCATTGACTCATTAAATCCATGATTACTTCTGAAGAAAATATATATGTATATATGTTTTCACAAAGATTGTAATTAAAGATTCTTTCGTACAAACTGTTAATGGTGAAAATATTTTAACGGGTAGGTAATACCCGAGGAGTATTTAGGTTTCACATTAATAAGTTACACGGTACATTCTTCGAATCTGATTCAACAGTTATTCACTATCCTATTTACAACCACCGAGATACGTATCCGTTCACCAAAGAATAACTATTTTCATTCAAATTCAATTCCATATTTAGATTTTGACCTATCAGAATCCAACAAGTGGCATAATGAAGAAATAATGGACAATAAAAATTGATTAAAAACAGACTAATTAACAATATTAAATTTTATGAAGAAACCACGCTAACAAAATCCTAGCTAACTGTTCCTAGCTAACTGTTAATTCCGTATTACATTTTATTTATCGCTATTTAATTATCGCAATTTATTTTATCGCAATTTATATTCTCGAAATTTTATTTATTGTCATTTAATTTCTGTTACTTATTTTACGCACTTTAAATATCGGGACACGTATACAAAGTTTTGACATATCATATCGACACATCTATATATATTATTTGGAATCACCATAGACACTCTATATGCAGTAATGATCGAGTTCTCTATACAGGGTTGAGTTTGATTCTATAATAATATATATACTTTGAGTTGTGATCGAGTCTGAGACGTATACGGGTCACGAAACGTATTAATTAATTCGAATATTATATATTAAACTATATATGAATTATTGGACTGTCAACTGTGGACTATCGACTGTGGACTAATAATATTGGACAATTAAAATGAATTAAAATATGGATTATAACATATGAAACTAAACAATACTTCAAGTTTGCCACTTGATTTCATCTTAAACCTCATTGTATCTTGACAATTACAATCTGCGTTCAAACCTTTCATGATTCTTGAAAACACCTCAATCGAGAGGATGAACCAACCGCACTTCATCTACGGAGGGAAAGATTTATACATTTAGTTATGCACCTGGAAACTCTCGACAACTGAGTAAAAGTTTAACACGTAGCCGCGTCAGATCCTTTGGCATTTATTAGCAAAAATAACTTTGCGATCTCTTTTCAAAGTAGCAAATTTTGTCACAGCTTCAGCAAATCAACTTCGACTTTTCGTTCGAAACAACCTTATTATCACCTTGATTATTATGTATGTTCTTTTATTGTTACCGGGGAACCTTCCATATTTTACCATATTACTAGCAGACGTACCAGCAACCTCGTTGCTTCTTGGCTTAAAGCTCTCTAATAAATCATTATATTTATTCATTGAAACCCTTTCATATACTCATCCGCATCTTGTAACGAGAACTGACATACCAATTACCGGGAATCAGCAATCAGTACTTTAAAAACTCACAGCATATCTATATCAACAGTTGTATGTATGACATTCGTCTCTTAGAAGTATGATCCTTCATTCTGAAATTCTGAACAGCACTCAGCCTACAAACCAATACTCTGAATGTTAAAAAAAAAACTGAATGAAGCAGCAGAAACTGTAAACAACTGTAAATGACCTTAATCGTCGGAAGTTTAATGATAAAGAATAGTATGTTGGAAAAGCTCAGAAATGTTGGAACTGGAAAACGGTTAAAGTTAACCATGAAGGAGACCAAGGACAAATACAAGGACCATACCCTATATTCAAAGAATTCGGATAATTCTGGATCCGTTAAAATCTTTAGAGAATATCTTGCTCCGAAGTCATGTTAAAATCTTGCGAAAAATCTTTCTCCATCAACCATCGAACTTAGAAATTCCAAAATATCATCATCAATATCTTTGATATTTCTGAGGATATTTTCATAAATATTCTCGTCCGAAATTATATACCTCTTCGTGTTTCCTGTGTATCATTATATTGGAAACATTCAATAGAAAATTTAGTACCGAAAAGCGGATTATGCGAAACTATGAAGGAAGCCGTGGACAAATCACAAAGAATAAGTTTGACTTCAAAGAATCCAAATGATTCAATGCCTGCTGAAATCTTTAGCGAATACCTTGCTTCTGACTCCAAACCCTTGCGGACAATAGTCTCTATCATCCTCTGATCTTAGATATTCAAAGATATTATCGTATCTTTCATTATAAATATCCTCCATATTTCTGAAGATATTTTCATAACTATTCTTATCTGAAATCATAAATCTCTTAGTGTTATCGGTGTTACATCATATAGAAACTGTTAGTTTCTATATTCTGTAAACTTTCGAGCTTAAAGTATGAATGTTATTGAAGTAATGTTGGGAACTGATGCATGAGTTAGTATTATATAATGACACTTGATCAACGTGATTATATTACAGTAAGTCATGCTGAGTTTCTAATGGAACGTGATGATTCACAGATCATAACGTCATCATGTGCCATGTTACACGACTTGTTCATTCCACTTCACCTCCGAACATATCAAGAAAATATATTCTTGATAGTTCTATTCTCAGTGATTCTGGTAATTTGACAAATCAAATCGTGCCATTACGATTTTCTTCTTAGAACATTAATAATGTTCATTCCGAAGTTCATATCTGCGAATTCTGAACCATTACAAGCGATGTTTAATCGCAAGAAGAAGAAACGAAGAGACAAAGCTCCAAAATATAAGGGAGAATATAAAGCCCGATAACAACACAGAAATTACAAACAGTGGATATTAATACGAATAGCAATATAAAGACACAGTAGATTAAGAATAGTATCACCTAAGGTAATAGTAGAAGCAAACAGATTTTTCTGGTGGAAGATTGAAAGGAAGGATGACAGAAATGATAATTAGGAAAATACCAGGGTTTAGAATTGGATTAAGCATTTTCATGATCTTTTAAATTTGGGGATTGTAAAGAAATGGTGAGGATAAGGGAATGGAAGAGCTTAATTTATAATGGAAATATCAGACAGGGTAATCGAGGCAGATCATCGCATTTAATTAAAGAAATCCTAATTTCCTTAAATCCCGAGGAAATCAGATCTTATTCAGATTTCAAGATTTTCTTCAAATCCCTTGAATTCCGGAATTCAACCAAAACAACGTCAATAGCTAAGACGCACCTTATTTTCTAAATCCAACCCTGACTATGGCAAAAGCTAAGGCGAATCTTATTTTCCTCATTTCAATCTTTTGTGATAGCTTCATTCGTGCTCTTCGATTAATCGAATCATTTTATCTATATTACTCAGTGATGATAAAACTCTATTTATCAACTCATATTCGTCATGAAAACATTTTATTGTTAACCATGACCACCTCACTCAAATTTCGGGACGAAATTTCTTTAACGGGTAGGTACTGTGATGACCCGGGAATTTCCGATCAAATTTAAAATTTAATCTTTATATGTTCCCAACACGATAAGCAATAATCTGAAATGTTGAGTCTCAAAAAGTTTGAAACTATAATGTAGTTAATTACCCTTTGACTATCCCCGACGATTCACGAACAGTTATGTGTAAATAGAAATGTATATATATATATATATATATATATATATATATATATATATATATATATATATATATATATCTAAATAAAAATGTATATATGAAACTTTGAGTTAATAAAATAAACCAATTGGAATT
Source organism: Rutidosis leptorrhynchoides (assembly GCF_046630445.1). NCBI lineage: Eukaryota > Viridiplantae > Streptophyta > Magnoliopsida > Asterales > Asteraceae > Rutidosis > Rutidosis leptorrhynchoides. Next base: position 346,055,970 of record NC_092343.1, read on the forward strand.
AATCATATAAAATAATAAAACAAATAAGTAATTATATATAAATATATACATGATATAATTAGGAACTTATAGGCATGTATGTGATACCTATTAATACTTAATTGTACAATTGTGAAATATACACACACACACACACACACATATATATATATATATATATATATATATATATATATATATATATATATATATATATATATATATATATATATATATATATATATATATATATATATAAGGAGTTACTACTCAATATAAGTAGAATATTATATTGTAAAATATATTAAATGTATAAACATTAAATATTTAATATATTACTATATAATACTAATAATAAAATTTAAGTACAAGTTAAAATATTAAAGTTATATTATCATCATTACTTTCAGTAATATTATTATTAATATGAAGATTAATATTTATAACATAAATGTTAGCATATAAATATATAAAATTGATAAGTATAAGTCGTTATATTATTATTGTTAATATTACTATTATCAATGAAATTAGAATTATTATAACTGATAATATTTTTAGTACCATTAACATTATTAATATTTTTTTACCATCGATATTAAAGTCAGTATTTGATATAGTATTATTATTGTTATAAATTTTTTTTTAGTAATAATCATCATTATTATAATATTGTTATTATTGCTATTATTGCTCTTATTTATTAAGAGTATTATTATAATAGTTAATAAGATTAATTTATAATCTAAAAAAAAAGAGATAAATAAATGGATATAATAGATATATATAACTTTGGATATAAACACACAAGTTGTATATAGATACATACACATCGTTAGGATTTCCAAATCAGATACAAACAAATATATAAATCGGATATGACTGAAAGCAGATTTCCATGGATACCACTTTTCTTATTTTATTTTCCTATCGTCTTTCTTGTCGAATTTCTGTTACACGTCAAACTCAAACTATAATACAAACAAATTCAATCGAATATTGTTACAGCACCCATCAACAACTTGCACTCCATGTTTATCTACTGAATTTTGCTGAAGAACAGGAAATTAAAAACAGAAAAACTCAAACCCAAAGCTCGTAACTCTGTTTTTTTATTATTTTCCAAAAATATCGAATTCGAGCATAACTTAAAAATCCTTTAATGCAGTAATGTTTTAAACCTTTCATGTAAACTATCTGCAAAGTTATAGATTTCAATTCTTTATATTTACCAAGAATTTTTGAGTCAAAGTTTAGGACTTTAAAGGTCAACCATCGTGTTCTTCACGAAATTGGAATTCGTTTTTAAGTTTAAGAAGCAATTGATGATACCAAAGGTTTGTATACATGATTTGAAAACTATTTCGTATAGAAATTTTTATTCAAAACAGTCTCAATGACGAAATAGATTTTATTGTTCTTCAATTTTTTTCTCGATAAACAGTGACAGCGGTTTTATTTTTTTTATATATTTTTTGTTTTAATTGTTGTTACTTTTAAATGGGAAATCAATGAGAGGAGTCTTAAAGCCAACGAATTGATGCACGTTCATAATTTTTTTGGGTCAACCGATTTGGGACTGATGAAGGGGAAATTTAACAGACGGGTTTAAGGATATATAAAATTCGGTCGTGAGTTAAAACAGAAAATAATGAAGCAGAGGAATGGTAAAGGGTAGTGTCGGGAAGCGAGAGGTCGTGGGTTCGAGCCCTGTCGCAGGCAATTCTTTTTAGGATGCTTTTTGAAAGGGTATACATATTTCATAATTATTATTGTTATTATTATTATTATTATTGTTATTAGTAATATAACTATTATTATCATGTTTACATTTATAATTATCATGATCACATTTATAAGTTATTAATATTATTGACATTATAATTACTAACATATGTAATATGATAAAAATTCTTAATTATCATGATTATAAATACAAGTATGGAAATTATTATTATTATCACTAATAATTGTATTATTATTATTATGATTATAATAAGGATTATTATTATTATTATGAAAATAATGCAAGATATCATTATATTCATTAATATTAGTATTAGTATCATTTTTATAACTATTAGTATTGTTATTAAACAAAAGTATTATTATTAACATCATTATTATTATTAATATTATCATTTTAATAAAGTTATTATTATTAGTAAATCATCAATATTAAAACTAATATTTTTTTTAAACAAATTAAGTATATTCTTTCATACAATTCTAAATATATATAGATATCAAAATAATCATATTAATCAGTTTAACTACATGTACACGATATCACATAAAATATATAAGTTAAGATATCACATAAAATAATCATATAATTTAAGATTTCACATAAAATATATTTTTAAATGAAATCTAGTATAAATCCTATAACTATAAAATATATAAATAATATACAATAATAAATGAAATTTTGATATTTCTATCATACGTTTTAATAGAAAAGCAAATAATATAGGTTCGTGAATCTGAGGCCAACCCTGCATTCTTCAGTTGTTCAATATAGTCATATGTATTTTTACTACAAAATACATTAGGTGAGTTTATTTGATTCCCTTTTTACTCTTTACATTTTTGGGACTGAGAATACATGCGCTGCTTTTATAACTGTTTTACGAAATAGACACGAGTAAATGAAACTACATTCTATGGTTGGATTATTAAACTGAATATGCCCCTTTATAGTCTGGTAATCTAAGAATTAGGGAACAGACACCCTAATTGACGCGAATCCTAAAGATAGATCTATCGGGCCCAACAAGCCCCATCCAAAGTACTGGATGCTTTAGTACTTCGAAATTTATATCATGTCCGAAGGAGGATCCCGAAATGATGGGGATATTCTTATATGCATATTGTAAATGTCGGTTACCAGGTGTTCAATCCATATGAATGATATTTTTTGTCTCTATGCATGGGACGTATGATTATGAGAAATGGAAGTATGAAATCTTGTGGTCTATTAAAATTATGAAATGATTCTTTATGATAAACTAATGAACTCACCAACCTTTTGGTTGACACTTTAAAGCATGTTTATTCTCAGGTACGAAAGAAATCTTCCGCTGTGCATTTGCTCATATTAGAGATATTACTTGGAGTCATTCATGACATATTTCAAAAGATGTTGCATTCGAGTCGTTGAGTTCATCAAGATTATTATTAAGTCAATTATATTTGGATATATTATGAAATGCTTTACATGCCTGTCAACTGTCGATGTAACGAAAGTTTGTCTTTTAAAAACGAATGCAATGTTTGTAAAATTTATCATATATAGGTCAATTACCTCGCGATGTAATCAACTGTTGTGAATTGTTTGTAATCGATATGGACTTCGTCCGGATGGATTAGGACGGGTCTCTACATTAAGAGTAGTTAATAGTATTTCGTAGCATAATATGAACTCATTTAAAAAAGCTTTTTCTTCATATTAGCGTTTTATAAGTTTAAATTCGGGTAGTACCTACCCGTTAAGTTCATACTTAGTAGCTAATATACAATTCAACTACTACAATTCTATATGAAAAACTGATTATAATAATATTTCGCGTTCAAACTTTTATACAATATTTTACAAACTTACAATACCGCTTATTTTACATAAAGCATGAAATATAGCACACAATAACTTTGATACAAGATAGTTGTGAAGATAATTTTAGCTAGTACACATAATCATCATAACAAAGCTTGATCAAGAACACTTCAAGAATTCCAAGCCATCAAGGGTATCTTTGAACTCAAGATATTCTCCTTATTTCTCTAGCAACTTTACTCATTTGATTTGAGGTAGTAACCTTATTCATAATCTTATTCGATTCATATTCATATAGCTATCTTATTTTGAGTTATAACTAATAACAACAAGAACATAGTTTAGATTATTTCTAAACTTGTTTGCAAATAAACTTAATCCTTATAACTTGACTTTTAAAATACTTTAACACATGTATTATGACAGTATGTCAAGCTAACATAAGGATATAAAACTTGTAAACACGAAGAACACCTTAAAATCGAATATACGCCGTCTTAGTCGAACGGGGGCTGTTTTGGGTTTAATTTTAAAAAACCTATCTTAAACATTGAATTAAAAGATTTCCTTTGGTGAAAAATCTTATTTTATATGGATATGAAATATATCCAAAATCCATGGTTAAACTCAAAGTGAAAGTATGTTTTTCAAAAAGGGTCATCAAGATGTCGTTCTTACGACGGATATGACTATCTTCTCTTATTTGACACCTAAGATGTATTTTTGACTATAAACCTATAGTTTTTCGATTAATATTAATAATGTTGAGTTCGATACGAAACCATAGCAACTCGAATCACTCAAAACGAATTTGTAAGGAAGAAATTATGGGTAAAACAAAATTGGATATTTTTCTTAATTTTTAGCTACGGACATGATTTATAAAAATGGATGCTAACCTTATCCTAGCTAACTTACCTTGTATCCTACATGTATTTATACATGTCTTGTTCTCGAACTTATAGAAATACAATTTATAATTGTCGTGATTAAGTTCTACGACAATATATTATAGTCTTAATAAAGATCGTAAGGCACCATATATATATGACTTGATCACCATGGACTCGTATACAAAGTTTTGACATATCATTTTGACTTCTTCTATATATATTATTGGAACAAACTATTAGACACCATTGGCAGTAATCTCGAGTTAGCTGTGGGTCAAAGTGGATTCCAAAATATTATATACTTTGAGTTGTGATCGAGCCTGAGACATGTATACAATGTGTAGTGACCCGAACTTTTCCATGTTTATATATATATATATATTAAATAAAATTGTTATTTACATGATTAAGTGTTTCCAACATGTTAAGCAATCAAACTTGTTAAGACTTGATTAATTGAAATAGGTTTCATATAGACAATTGACCACCCAAGTTGACCGGTGATTCACGAACGTTAAAACTTGTAAAAACTATACGATGACATATATATGGTTATATATATAGTTACCATGATTTTATTATAAGTATGTATCTCATTAGGTATTTTAACAATGAGTTATATACATAAAAATGAGACTATTAATTTAAGAAACTCGAAAACGATATATATAACTATTATCGTTATAACAACGTCTTACTAGGTACATATGAATCATATTAAGATATTGATACACTTGGTTAATTATATAAAATGATAAGTAAATATATTATTAAGTGTATTAACAATGAAATACATATGTAAAAATAAGACTACTAACTTAATGATTTCGAAACGAGACATATATGTAACGATTATCGTTGTAACGACATTTAACTGTATATATATCATATCATACTAAGATATATTATATATCATAATATCATGATAATATAACAATTTAACATCTCATTTGTTATAATAAACAATGGGTTAACAACATTCAACAAGATCGTTAACTTAAAGGTTTCAAAACAACATTTACATGTAACGACTAACGATGACTTAACGACTCAGTTAAAATGTATATACATGTAGTGTTTTAATATGTATTCATACACTTTTGAAAGACTTCAAGACACTTATCAAAATACTTCTACTTAACAAAAATGCTTACAATTACATCCTCATTCAGTTTCATCAACAATTTTACTCGTATGCACCCGTATTCGTACTCGTACAATACACAGCTTTTAGCTGTATGTACTATTGGTATATACACTCTAATGATCAGCTCTTAGCAGCCCATGTGAGTCACCTAACACATGTGGGAACCATCATTTGTCAACTAGCATGAAATATCTCATAAAATTACAAAAATATGAGTAATCATTCATGACTTATTTACATGAAAACAAAATTACATATCCTTTATATCTAATCCATACACCAACGACCAAAAACACCTACAAACACTTTAATTCTTCAATTTTCTTCATCTAATTTATCTCTCTCAAGTTCTATCTTCAAGTTCTAAGTGTTCTTCATAAATTCCAAAAGTTCTAGTTTCATAAAATCAAGAATACTTCCAAGATTGCAAGTTTACTTCCAAGTTTTCTAAATCCATTCCAAATAATCATCCAAGATCAAGAAACCTTTGTTACTTACAGTAGGTTATCTTTCTAATATAAGGTAATAATCATATTCAAACTTTAATTCAATTTCTATAACTATAACAATCTTATTTCGAGTGGAAATCTTACTTGAAATTGTTTTCGTGTCATGATCTGCTTCAAGAACTTTTAAGCCATCCAAGGATCCTTTGAAGCTAGATCTATTTTTTTCATTTCCAGTAGGTTTATCCAAGGAACTTGAGGTATTAATGATGTTCATAACATCATTCGATTCATACATATAAAGCTATCTTATTCGAAGGTTTAAACTTGTAATCACTAGAACATAGTTTAGTTAATTCTAAACTTGTTCGCAAATAAAAGTTAATCCTTCTAACTTGACTTTTAAAATCAACTAAACACATGTTATATATCTATATGATATGCTAACTTAATGATTTAAAACCTGGAAACACGAAAAACACCGTAAAATCGGATTTACGCCGTCGTAGTAACACCGCGGGCTGTTTTGGGTTAGTTAATTAAAAACTATGATAAAATTTGATTTAAAAGTTGTTATTCTGGGAAAATGATTTTTATTATGAACATGAAACTATATCCAAAAATTATGGTTAAAGTCAAAGTGGAAGTATATGTTTTCTAAAATGGTCATCTAGAAGTCGTTCTTTCGACTGAAATGACTACCTTTACAAAAACGACTTGTAACTTATTTTTCTGACTGTAAACCTATAATTTTTCTGTTTAGATTCATAAAATAGAGTTCAATATGAAACCATAGCAATTTGATTCACTCAAAACGGATTTAAAATGAAGAAGTTATGGGTAAAACAAGATTGGATAATTTTTCTCATTTTAGCTACGTGAAAATTAGTAACAAATCTATTCCAACCATAACTTAATCAACTTGTATTGTATATTGTGTAATCTTGAGATACCATAGACACGTATACAATGTTTCGACCTATCATGTCGACACATCTATATATATTTCGGAACAACCATAGACACTCTATATGTGAATGTTGGAGTTAGCTATACAGGGTTGAGGTTGATTCCAAAATATATATAGTTTGAGTTGTGATAAATACTGAGATACGTATACACTGGGTCATGGATTGATTCAAGATAATATTTATCGATTTATTTCTGTACATCTAACTGTGGACAAGTAGTTGTAGGTTACTAACGAGGACAGCTGACTTAATAAACTTAAAACATCAAAATATATTAAAACTGTTGTAAATATATTTTGAACATACTTTGATATATATGTATATATTGTTATAGGTTCGTGAATCAACCAGTGGCCAAGTCTTACTTCCTGACGAAGTAAAAATCTGTGAAAGTGAGTTATAGTCCCACTTTTAAAATCTAATATTTTTGGGATGAGAATACATGCAGGTTTTATAAATGATTTACAAAATAGACACAAGTACGTGAAACTACATTCTATGGTTGAATTATCGAAATCAAATATGCCCCTTTTTATTAAGTCTGGTAATCTAAGAATTAGGGAATAGACACCCTAATTGACGCGAATCCTAAAGATAGATCTATTGGGCCTAACAAAACCCATCCAAAGTACCGGATGCTTTAGTACTTCGAAATTTATATCATATCCGAAGGGTGTCCCGGAATGATGGGGATATTCTTATATATGCATCTTGTTAATGTCGGTTACCAGGTGTTCACCATATGAATGATTTTTATCTCTATGTATGGGATGTGTATTGAAATATGAAATCTTGTGGTCTATTGTTACGATTTGATATATATAGGTTAAACCTATAACTCACCAACATTTTTGTTGACGTTTAAAGCATGTTTATTCTCAGGTGAATACTAAGAGCTTCCGCTGTTGCATACTAAAATAAGGACAATATTTGGAGTCCATGTTTGTATGATATTGTGTAAAAACTGCATTCAAGAAACTGATTTCGATGTAACATATTTGTATTGTAAACCATTATGTAATGGTCGTGTGTAAACAGGATATTTTAGATTATCATTTAATCTACGTAAAGCTTTTTAAACCTTTATTTATGAAATAAAGGTTATGGTTTGTTTTAAAAATGAATGCAGTCTTTGAAAAACATCTCATACAGAGGTCAAAACCTCGCAACGAAATCAATTAATATGGAACATTTTTAATCAATAAGAACGGGACATTTCAGTTGGTATCCGAGCGTTGGTCTTAGAGAACCAGAAAATTTGCATTAGTGTATCTTATCGAGTTTGTTAGGATGCATTAGTGAGTCTGGACTTCGACCGTGTTTTCTTTAAAAATGATTGCTTAACATTTTTGTTGGAAACTATATATTATTAACATGTATATATTATGTGATATATTAATCTCTTAACATGTTTGATATTGTGTGATAGATGTCTACCTCTAGCACAAATCTCATTGACTCACCTAATAATAACAAAGAGTCGAATATATATTGGACTGATTCACAAGTTCCCGAAGAAGAACCGGAAGAAGAATCAGAACCGGAAGAAGAATCAGAACCGGAAGAGGAGGAACCGGAGGAGGAAATAGAACCGGTGGGGGAAATAATAAAACGGTTAAGTAAAAGAAAATCCTCAAACAACCGACCAAGGTTAATTATGGTCAATGGTGTTTCTGCCAAGGAAGCAAAATATTGGAAGGATTATCAATTCTCCGATGAATCGGATTCCGACGAGAATTCCGATGATGTTATAGAAATTACCCCAACTGAATTTAAAAAGGCAAAAGAAAATAATAAGGGAAAGGGTATAAAAATAGAGAAATCTAATTCCAACCCCGATGAACTTTATATGTATCGTCAACCCCAAAAGCCCTTAAGTTGTAACAATGACCCGGGAACCTCTAAACCACCAGGTTTTTCTAAACCGTTGTGGAAAACGACAGCTCGTATTAGGGGAACATCATATATCCCTAGAAACTTGGCAAAACGAACCAAAACCGAAGAAGAAGAAATGAGCGAGTCGGAATAAGATAGTTGTATTCGTGTGGTGTAATATATGTAATATAGTGTGCTTATACTTTATGATATATGTAAAAATTTCTTGTATTAATAAGTATTTTTTTTATGAATCTAACTCTTGTCTATTTTACAGTATAAAAACACAAAATGGATAGACAACCCAATATTTTAAGAGACCTACCCGGAGACATGATTGATGAAATCTTGTCTAGAGTCGGTCAGAATTCTTCGGCACAACTATTTACGGCGAAATCAGTTTGTAAGACATTCGAAGAACGTTCCAAGAATGTCTTGGTTTATAAGAGACTTTCGTTTGAAAGATGGGGGATATCACATTGGGAAACCCATAAGTTACGATGTGTTTACTTTGACACATATATTGCGGGGAACCCAAATGCTATTTTACGCAACGGGTTAAGAAATTATTTTGACTCAATGTATCTGAATATAGGACTTCATGATTTCGAAAAAGCGGCTAACATGCAACATAAAGAAGCATGCTATGCTTACGGGTTAGTAATGTTCGCTTTTCACCAAAGTGAGAAAAAGAACATCGGGCTACAACTATTAAACAAAACGTTCCCACAAGTGACGGAGTCGGTAATTGGGGTAAGAAATGAGGTTTTTAGGTTATTACGAGACTGTTTGTCATTACGTAACCCTCGTCCCTTTGACGACTTTACAACACGATGTCTTATCAACGGCCATAACGGTTATGTTCCACAAGACCAAGGATGGGAAGTAGTCCTAGTAAAACCAGATTGCATGACTTGTTTCTAGACGTATGAATTACGTGTCTTTATTGCCTTTGCTGAACGACTTGTGTACTAGCTAGAATTATCTTCACAACTATCTTGTATCAAAGTTATTGTGTGCTATATTTCATGCTTTATGTAAAATAAGCAGTATTGTAAGTTTGTAAAATATTGTATAAAAGTTTGAACGTGAAAAATTATTATAATCAGTTTTTCATATAGAATTGTAGTAGTTGAATTGTATATTAGCTACTAAGTATGAACTTAACGGGTAGGTACTACCCGAATTTAAACTTATAAAACGCTAATATGAAGAAAAAGCTTTTATAAATGAGTTCATATTATGCTACGAAATACTATTAACTACTCTTAATATTCTGTATGATTAACTTGTTCCATTTGACTATTTTGAAGGAAATGGCACCGACTACTCGACACACCGTGAATATGAATGAAGAGGAATTCCGTACTTTTCTAGCTTCAAACATAGCCGCAGTACAGGCTGCGCTACATACCAATAATAACCTTGGATCTAGCAGTACAGGAAATCGTGTAGGATGCACCTACAAAGAATTCACTGCCTGCAAACCTTTGGAATTTGATGGAACCGAAGGACCGATAGGATTGAAACGGTGGACCGAGAAGGTTGAATCGGTGTTTGCCATAAGTAAGTGTACCGAAGAGGACAAAGTGAAGTACGCTACGCATACCTTCACATGTTCTGCGTTAACATGGTGGAATACCTATCTAGAGCAAGTGGGACAAGATGATGCGTACACACTACCGTGGTCAGCATTCAAGCACTTGATGAACGAGAAGTACCGTCCCAGAACCAAGGTCAATAAGCTCAAGACAGAACTTAGAGGGTTACGAACCCAAGGATTTTATATTACCACGTACGAAAGACGATTCACAGAATTGTGCCTATTGTGTCCGGGTGCGTTCGAAGATGAGGAAGAGAAGATCGACACGTTTGTGAAAGGATTACCGGAAAGAATCCAAGAAGATATAAGTTCACACGAGCCCGCCTCCATACAACAGGCATGTAGAATGGCTCAAAACTAGTGAACCAGATTGAGGAAAGAATTAAAGAACAGACGGCTGAAGAGGCCAATGTGAAACAAGTCAAAAGAAAGTGGGAGGAAAACGGTGATAAGAATCACCAATACAACAACAACAGCAATTACAATAATAATCGCAACAATTATCCCAACAATCGCAACATCAATCGCAACTACAACAAACGGCCCAACAACAACAACAACAACAACAACAACAACAGCAACTACAACAATCATCCCAACAACAATAACAACCGCAACAACAACAACAATCAGAAGCAGCTACGCCCAAAGGTGTGAAAAGTATCACTCGGGGTTCTGCACCAAATTTTGCAACAAGTGTAAAAGAAATGGTCATAGCGCGGTGAAGTGTGAGGTCTACGGACCAGGGGTTAACAGAACGAAAGGAACAAATGGTGTCGGAACGAGTAATGTCGGAGCAAGTAGTGTCGGAGCAAGTTATGCCAATGTAGTTTGTTATAAATATGGAAAACCGGGCCACATTATTAGAAATTGCCCGAACCAGGAGAACACGAATGGACAAGGCCGCGAAAGAGTTTTCAATATTAATGCGGCAGAGGCACAGGAAGACCTGGAGCTTGTTACGGGTACATTTCTTATTGACAATAAATCTTCTTACGTTTTATTTGATTCGGGTGCGGATAGAAGCTATATGAGTAGAGATTTTTGTGCTAAATTAAGTTGTCCATTGACGCCGTTGGATAGTAAATTTTTACTCGAATTAGCAAACGGTAAATTAATTTCAGCAGATAATATATGCCGGAATCGAGAAATTAAACTGGGTAGCGAAATATTTAAGATTGATTTGATACCAGTAGAGTTAGGGAGTTTTGATGTAATAGTTGGCATGGACTGGTTGAAGAAGGTGAAAGCAGAGATCGTATGTTATAAAAATGCAATTCGCATCGTACGAGAAGAAGAAGAACCCTTAATGGTGTACGGAGAAAAGGGCAACATGAAGCTACATCTTATTAGTAATTTGAAGGCACAAAAACTAATAAGAAAAGGTTGCTATGCTGTTCTAGCACACGTCGAGAAAGTAGAAACTGAAGAAAAGAGCATCAATGATGTTCCCGTCGCAAAAGAATTTCCCGATGTATTTCCGAATGAATTACCGGGACTACCTCCACATCGATCTGTTGAATTTAAAATAGATCTTGTACCAGGAGCTGCACCAATAGCTCGTGCTCCTTATAGACTCACACCCAGTGAGATGAAAGAACTGCAAAGCCAACTGCAAGAACTATTAGAACGTGGTTTCATTCGACCAAGCACATCACCATGGGGAGCTCCTGTTTTATTTGTCAAGAAGAAGGATGGTACATTTAGGTTGTGTATTGACTACAGAGAGTTGAACAAACTTACCATCAAAAACCGTTATCCACTGCCGAGAATTGACGACTTATTTGATCAACTACAAGGCTCGTCGGTTTATTCGAAGATCGATTTACGTTCTGGATATCATCAAATGCGAGTAAAGGAGGATGATATTCCAAAAACTGCTTTTAGGACGCGTTATGGTCATTACGAGTTTATGGTTATGCCGTTTGGATTGACTAACGCACCAGCTGTTTTCATGGACTTTATGAACCGAGTGTGTGGGCCATATCTTGACAAGTTTGTCATTGCTTTCATCGATGACATACTTATTTACTCAAAGAATGATCAAGAGCACGAAGAACATTTGAGAAAAGTGCTAGAAGTATTGAGGAAAGAAAAACTGTACGCTAAGTTTTCAAAGTGTGCATTTTGGTTGGAAGAAGTTCAATTCCTCGGTCACATAGTGAACAAAGAAGGTATCCAGGTGGACCCGGCAAAGATCGAAACCGTTGAAAAGTGGGAAACCCCAAAAACTCCGAAGCATATACGTCAATTTTTAGGATTGGCTGGTTACTACAGAGGATTCATCCAAGATTTCTCCAAAATAGCAAAACCCTTGACTGCATTAACGCATAAAGGGAAGAAATTTGAATGGAAGGATGAACAAGAGAAGGCGTTTCAATTATTGAAGAAAAAGCTAACTACGGCACCTATATTGTCATTGCCTGAAGGGAATGATGATTTTGTGATTTATTGTGACGCATCAAAGCAAGGTCTCGGTTGTGTATTAATGCAACGGATGAAGGTGATTGCTTATGCGTCTAGACAATTGAAGATTCACGAGCAAAATTATACGACGCATGATTTGGAATTAGGCGCGGTTGTTTTTGCATTAAAGACTTGGAGGCACTACTTATATGGGGTCAAAAGTATTATATATACCGACCACAAAAGTCTTCAACACATATTTAATCAGAAACAACTGAATATGAGGCAGCGTAGGTGGATTGAATTGTTGAATGATTACGACTTTGAGATTCGTTACCACCCGGGGAAGGCAAATGTGGTAGCCGACGCCTTGAGCAGAAAGGACAGAGAACCCATTCGAGTAAAATCTATGAATATAATGATTCACACTAACCTTACTACTCAAATAAAGGAGGCGCAACAAGGAGTTTTAAAAGAGGGAAATTTAAAGGATGAAATACCCAAAGGATCGGAGAAGCATCTTAATATTCGGGAAGACGGAACCCGGTATAGAGCTGAAAGAAATTGGGTACCAAAATTTGGAGATATGAGAGAAATGGTACTTAGAGAAGCTCATAAAACCAGATACTCAATATATCCTGGAACGGGGAAGATGTACAAGGATCTTAAGAAACATTTTTGGTGGCCAGGTATGAAAGCCGATATTGCTAAATATGTAGGAGAATGTTTGACGTGTTCTAAGGTTAAAGCTGAACATCAGAAACCATCAGGTCTACTACAACAACCTGAAATCCCGGAATGGAAATGGGAAAACATTACCATGGATTTCATTACTAAATTGCCAAGGACTGCAAGTGGTTATGATACTATTTGGGTAATAGTTGATCGTCTCACCAAGTCAGCACAATTCCTGCCAATAAGAGAAGATGACAAGATGGAGAAGTTAGCACGACTGTATTTGAAGGAAGTCGTCTCCAGACATGGAATACCAATCTCTATTATCTCTGATAGGGATGGCAGATTTATTTCAAGATTCTGGCAGACATTACAGCAAGCATTGGGAACTCGTCTAGACATGAGTACTGCCTATCATCCACAAACTGATGGGCAGAGCGAAAGGACGATACAAACGCTTGAAGACGTGCTTCGAGCTTGTGTTATTGATTTCGGAAACAGTTGGGATCGACATCTACCGTTAGCAGAATTTTCCTACAACAACAGCTACCATTCAAGCATTGAGATGGCACCGTTTGAAGCACTTTATGGTAGAAAGTGCAGGTCTCCAATTTTTTGGAGTGAAGTGGGGGATAGACAGATTACGGGTCCAGAGATAATACAAGAAACTACCGAGAAAATCATCCAAATTCAACAAAGATTGAAAACCGCCCAGAGTCGACAAAAGAGCTACGCGGACAGTAAAAGAAAAGATATAGAGTTTGAAATTGGAGAAATGGTCATGCTTAAGGTTTCACCTTGGAAAGGCGTTGTTCGATTTGGTAAACGAGGGAAACTAAATCCAAGGTACATTGGACCATTCAAGATTATAGATCGTGTCGGACCAGTAGCTTACCAACTGGAGCTACCTCAACAACTCGCGGCTGTACATAACACTTTCCACATCTCAAATTTGAAGAAATGTTTTGCTAAAGAAGATCTCACTATTCCGTTGGACGAAATCCAAATCAATGAAAAACTTCAATTCATTGAAGAACCCGTTGAAATAATGGATCGTGAGGTTAAGAGACTTAAACAAAACAAGATACCGATTGTTAAGGTTCGATGGAATGCTCGTAGAGGACCCGAGTTCACCTGGGAGCGTGAAGATCAGATGAAGAAGAAATACCCGCATTTATTTCCAGAAGATACGTCAACACCTCCAACTGCTTAAAATTTCGGGACGAAATTTATTTAACGGGTAGGTACTGTAGTGACCCGAAATTTTCCATGTTTATATATATATTAAATAAAATTGTTATTTACATGATTAAGTGTTTCCAACATGTTAAGCAATCAAACTTGTTAAGACTTGATTAATTAAAATAGGTTTCATATAGACAATTGACCACCCAAGTTGACCGGTGATTCACGAACGTTAAAACTTGTAAATACTATACGATGACATATATATGGTTATATATATAGTTTACATGATTTTATTATAAGTATGTATCTCATTAGGTATTTTAACAATGAGTTATATACATAAAATGAGACTATTAATTTAAGAAACTCGAAAACGATATATATATATATAACGATTATCGTTATAACAACGTCTTACTAGGTACATATGAATCATATTAATATATTGATACACTTGGTTAATTATGTTAAATGATAAGTAAATATATTATTAAGTGTATTAACAATGAAATACATATGTAAAAATAAGACTACTAACTTAATGATTTCGAAACGAGACATATATGTAACGATTATCGTTGTAACGACATTTAACTGTATATATATCATACTAATATATATTATATATCATAATATCATGATAATATAACAATTTAACATCTCATTTGTTATAATAAACAATGGGTTAACAACATTCAACAAGATCGTTAACCTAAAGGTTTCAAAACAACATTTACATGTAACGACTAACGATGACTTAACGACTCAGTTAAAATGTATATACATGTAGTGTTTTAATATGTATTCATACACTTTTGAAAGACTTCAAGACACTTATCAAAATACTTCTACTTAACAAAAATGCTTACAATTACATCCTCGTTCAGTTTCATCAACAATTCTACTCGTATGCACCCGTATTCGTACTCGTACAATACACAGCTTTTAGATGTATGTACTATTGGTATATACACTCCAATGATCAGCTCTTACCAGCCCATGTGAGTCACCTAACACATGTGGGAACCATCATTTGTCAACTAGCATGAAATATCTCATAAAATTACAAAAATATGAGTAATCATTCATGACTTATTTACATGAAAACAAAATTAAATATCCTTTATATCTAATCCATACACCAACGACCAAAAACACCTACAAACACTTTCATTCTTCAATTTTCTTCATCTAATTGATCTCTCTCAAGTTTTATCTTCAAGTTCTATGTGTTCTTCATAAATTCCAAAAGTTCTAGTTTCATAAAATCAAGAATACTTCCAAGATTGCAAGTTTACTTCCAAGTTTTCTAAATCCATTCCAAGTAATCATCCAAGATCATGAAACCTTTGTTACTTACAGTAGGTTATCTTTCTAATACAAGGTAATAATCATATTCAAACTTTAATTCAATTTCTATAACTATAACAATCTTATTTCAAGTGGAAATCTTACTTGAAATTGTTTTCGTGTCATGATTCTGCTTCAAGAACTTTCAAGCCATCCAAGGATCCTTTGAAGCTAGATCTATTTTTCTCATTTCCATTAGGTTTATCCAAGGAACTTGAGGTAGTAATGATGTTCATAACATCATTCGATTCATACATATAAAGCTATCTTATTCGAAGGTTTAAACTTGTAATCACTAGAACATAGTTTAGTTAATTCTAAACTTGTCCGCAAATAAAAGTTAATCCTTCTAACTTGACTATTAAAATCAACTAAACACATATTATATATCTATATGATATTCTAACTTAATGATTTAAAACCTGGAAACACGAAAAACACCGTAAAATCGGATTTAAGCCGTCGTAGTAACACCGCGGGCTGTTTTGGGTTAGTTAATTAAAAACTATGATAAACTTTTATTTAAATGTTGTTATTCTGGGAAAATAATTTTTATTATGAACATGAATCTATATCCAAAAATTATGGTTAAACTCAAAGTGGAAGTATGTTTTCTAAAATGGTCATCTAGACGTCGTTCTTTCGACTGAAATGACTACCTTTACAAAAACAACTTGTAACTTATTTTTCCGACTATAAACCTATACTTTTTCTGTTTAGATTCATAAAATAGAGTTCAATATAAAATCATAGCAATTTGATTCACTCAAAACGGATTTAAAATGAAGAAGTTATGGGTAATACAAGATTGGATAATTTTTCTCATTTTAGCTACGTGAAAATTGGTAACAAATCTATTCCAACAATAACTTAATCAACTTGTATTGTATATTATGTAATTTTGAGATACCATAGACACGTATACAATGTTTCGACCTATCATGTCGACACATCTATATATATTTCGAAACAACCATAGACACTCTATATGTGAATGTTGGAGTTAGCTATACAGGGTTGAGGTTGATTCCAAAATATATATAGTTTGAGTTGTGATCAATACTGAGATACGTATACACTGGGTCGTGGATTGATTCAAGATATGATTTTTATCGATTTATTTCTGTACATCTAACTGTGGACAAGTAGTTGTAGGTTACTAACGAGGACAGCTGACTTAATAAACTTAAAACATCAAAATATATTAAAAGTGTTGTAAATATATTTTGAACATACTTTGATATATATGTATATATTATTATAGGTTCGTGAATCAACCAGTGGCCAAGTCTTACTTCCCGACGAAGTAAAAATCTGTGAAAGTGAGTTATAGTCCCACTTTTAAAATCTAATATTTTTGGGATGAGAATACATGCAGGTTTTATAAATGATTTACAAAATAGACACAAGTACGTGAAACTACATTCTATGGTTGAATTATCGAAATCGAATATGCCCCTTTTTATTAAGTCTGGTAATCTAAGAATTAGGGAACAGACACCCTAATTGACGCGAATCCTAAAGATAGATCTATTGGGCCTAACAAACCCCATCCAAAGTACCGGATGCTTTAGTACTTCGAAATTTATATCATATCCGAAGGGTGTCCCGGAATGATGGGGATATTCTTATATATGCATCTTGATAATGTCGGTTACCGGGTGTTCACCATATGAATGATTTTTATCTCTATGTATGGGATGTGTATTGAAATATGAAATCTTGTGGTCTATTGTTACGATTTGATATATATAGGTTAAACCTATAACTCACCAACATTTTTGTTGACGTTTAAAGCATGTTTATTCTCAGGTGAATACTAAGAGCTTCCGCTGTTGCATACTAAAATAAGGACAAGATTTGGAGTCCATGTTTGTATGATATTGTGTAAAAACTGCATTCAAGAAACTGATTTCGATGTAACATATTTGTATTGTAAACCATTATGTAATGGTCGTGTGTAAACAGGATATTTTAGATTATCATTTAATCTACGTAAAGCTTTTTAAACCTTTATTTATGAAATAAAGGTTATGGTTTGTTTTAAAAATGAATGCAGTCTTTGAAAAACGTCTCATATAGAGGTCAAAACCTCGCAACGAAATCAATTAATATGGAACGTTTTTAATCAATAAGAACGGGACATTTCACAATGGGTCGCGGATTGCTTCAGACAATATACATATTATGTGTCTTATTATATTAAGACAATATATTATAGTGTTAGTGAATTCTAACACAATATACGCATTTATATTTATACTGTTGGACTATTGGACTATTGGACTATTGGACTACGAACGCTGGACTACTAACAATGGATAATTAAAATTATCACAAGTATCATAAGTATGGAATATTAATTATATACATATATATATATATATATATATATATATATATATATATATATATATATATATATATATATATATATATATATATATATATATATATATATATATATATATATATATATCTTGAAACAAGAATATTATTATTAGGTTCGTGAATTTGTCAAAAGGCCAAGTCTTATCATCATCTATTCGGAAATCATCACAAGTGAGTTATAGTCCCATTTTTTACTATCTAAATTATTTTGGGATGAGAATACATGCAAATTTATAAATGTTTTACAAAATAAGCACAAGTTCATGAAACTACATTCTACGATTATTTTGTTATACCGGATATCTGTACTTATTATTATTATTATGCTTGGTAACCTAAGAATTAGTGAAAAACACAAATTGACGCGAACCCTAAAGGTAGATCTACGGGCACCAACCACCCCCATTTTCGAATACTGGAAATGCTTTAGTACTTCGAAGGGTTCTTGTCATACATTTGAATAGTGGAATGTATGATGCCAGATATCTTAAGCGCTCTATGTTAAGGTCGGTTACCAGGCGACTCATCGTATGAATGATTTTTGCAGTTGTAATGATCATGCGCATTTAATTAAATGAAATCTTGTGGGTTATTAAATGTTATGATTATTATATAGAAATTAAACCTATGACTCACCAACATTTTTGTTGACGTTTTAAGCATGTTTATTCTCAGGTGAATATTAAAAACGCTTCCGCTGTCGTATGCCAACCCAAGGTCAAGATTTGGAGTCGGCATAATTGTTTATATTGCTTAAACTTGCATTCGGAGTATTTGTTGTAATATATTTGATCATATTGTAATGGGTTGTGTAAAAACTTATTTATTTGAGGAGATTGTCTTTGATAGACAATCTAAATTATGTTATTGAGACCTTTATTCAATAATAAAGGTTATGGTTGTTTTAAAAAACGAATACAAGATTTGAAAAACGTCTCATATAGAGGTCAAAACCTCGCAAAGAAAACAATTAATATGAAACGTTTATAATTAATATGAACGGGGCATTTCAGCTACTGGTCCGACACGATCAATAATCTTGAATGGTCCAATATACCTTGGATTTAATTTCCCTCGTTTACCAAATTGAACAACGCCTTTCCAAGGTGCAACTTTAAGCATGACCATCTCTCCAATTTCAAATCTATATCTTTTCTTTAATGTCAGCGTAGCTCTTTTGTCAACTTTGGGCGGTTTTCAACCGTTGTTGAATTTGGATGATCTTCTCGGTAGTTTCTTGTATTATCTCCGGACCTGTAATCTGTCTATCCCCCACTTCACTCCAACAAATCAGAGACCTGCACTTTCTACCATAAAGTGCTTTAAACGGCACCATCTCAATGCTTGAATGGTAACTGTTATTGTAGGAAAATTCTGCTAACGGTAGGTGTCGATCCCAACTATTTTTGAAATCAATAACACATACTCGTAGCATGTCTTCAAGCGTTTGTATCGTCCTTTCGCTCTGCCCATCAGTTTGTGGATGATAGGTAGTACTCATATCTAGACAAGTTCCTAATGCTTGCTGTAATGTCTGCCAGAATCTTGAAAAAAATCTGCCATCCCTATCAGAGATAATAGAGATTGGTATTCCATATCTCGAGATGACTTCCTTCAAATACAGTCGTGCTAACTTCTTCATCTTGTCATCTTCTCTTATTGGCAGGAAGTGTGCTGATTTGGTGAGACGATCAACTATTACCCAAATAGTATCAAAACCACTTGCAGTCCTTGGCAATTTAGTGATGAAATACATGGTAATGTTTTCCCATTTCCATTACGGAATTTCGGGTTGTTGAAGTAGACTTGATGGTTTCTGATGCTCAGCTTTAACCTTAGAACACATCAAACATTCTCCTACGTATTTAGCAATATCAGCTTTCATACCCGGTCACCAAAAATGTTTCTTGAGATCCTTGTACATCTTCCCCGTTCCAGGATGTATTGAGTATCTGGTTTTATGAGCTTCTCTAAGTACCATTTCTCTCATATCTCCAAATTTTGGTACCCTAATCCTTTCAGCCCTATACCGGGTTCCGTCTTCCTGAATATTAAGATGCTTCTCCAATCCTTTGGGTATTTCATCCTTTAAATTTCCCTCTTTTAAAACTCCTTGTTGCGCCTCCTTTATTTGAGTAGTAAGGTTAGTACGAATCATTAAATTCATAGCTTTTACTCGAATGGGTTCTCTGTCCTTTCTGCTCAAGGCGTCGGCTACCACATTTGCCTTCCCCGGGTGGTAACGAATCTCAAAGTCGTAATCATTCAACAATTCAATCCATCTGCGCTGCCTCATGTTCAGTTTTTTTTTGATTAAATATGTGTTGAAGACTTTTATGGTTGGTATATATAATACTTTTGACCCCATATAAGTAGTGCCTCCAAGTCTTTAATGCAAAAACAACCGCGCCTAATTCCAAATCATGCGTCGTATAATTCTGCTCGTGAATCTTCAATTGTCTAGATGCATAAGCAATTACTTTCGTTCGTTGTATTAATACACAATTGAGACCTTGCTTTGAGGTGTCACAATATATCACAAAATCATCGTTCCCTTCAGGCAATGACAATATAGGTGTCGTAGTTAACTTTTTCTTCAACAATTGAAACGCTTTCTCCTGCTCATCCTTCCATTCAAATTTCTTCCCTTTATGTGTTAATGCAGTCAAAGGTTTTGCTATTTTGGAAAAATCTTGGATGAACCTTCTGTAGTAACCAGCCAGTCCTAAAAATTGGCGTATATTCTTCGGAGTTTTCGGGGTTTCCCACTTTTTAACGGTTTCAATCTTTGCTGGATCCACCTGAATACCTTCTTTGTTCACTATATGACCTAGGAATTGAACTTCTTCTAACCAAAATGCACACTTTAAAAACTTAGCACACAGTTTTTCTTTCCTTAACAACTCTAGCACTTTTCTCAAATGTTCTACGTGCTCTTGATCATTCTTTAAGTTAATAAGTATGTCATCGATGAAAACAATGACAAACTTGTCAAGGTATGATCCACACACTCGGTTCATGATGTCCATGAACACAGCTGGTGTGTTAGTCAACCCAAACGGCATAACCATAAACTCATAATGACCGTAACGCATCCTAAAAGCAGGCTTTAGAATATCATCCTCCTTCACCCTCATTTGATGATACCCAAAAAGTAAATCAATCTTCGAATAAACTGATGTGCCTTGTAGTTGATCAAATAAGTCGTCGATTCTCGGTAGTGGGCAGGGATTCTTGATGGTAAGTTTGTTCAACTCTCGATAGTCGATACACAACCTAAATGTACCATCCTTCTTCTTGACAAATAAAACAGGAGCTCCCCACGGTGATGTGTTTGGTCGAATGAAACCACGCTCTAAAAGTTCCTGTAACTGACTTTGTAATTCTTTCATTTCGCTGGGTGCAAGTCTGTATGGAGCACGAGCTATTGGTGCAGCTGCTGATAAAAGTTCTATTTGAAATTCAACGGATCGATGTGGGGGTAATCCCGGTAATTCTTTCGGAAATACATCGGGAAATTCTTTTGCGACAGGAACATCACTGATATTCTTTTCTTCAGGTTTAACTTCCTTGATGTATGCTAGAATGACGTAACAACCTTTTCTTATTAGTTTTTGCGCCTTCAAACTACTAGTAAGATATAATTTCGCGTTGTTCTTTTCTCCGTACACCATTAAAGGTTTTCCTTTTTCACCCATAATGCGAATCGTATTTTTGTAACAAACAACCTCTGCTCTCACCTTTTTCAACCAGTCCATGCCAATTATTACATCAAAACTCCGTAACTCGACTGGTATTAAATCAATTTTAAACGTTTCATCCCCCAATTTAATTTCTCTATCCCGACATATATTATCTGCTGAAATTAATTTACCGTTTTCTAATTTGAGAAAAAATTTACTATCCAACGGCGTCAATGGGCAACTTAATTTAGCACAAAAACGTCTACTCATATAGCTTCTATTCGCACCCGAATCAAATAAAACATAAGCAGATTTATTGTCAATAAGAAACGTACCCGTAACAAGCTCCGGATCTTCCTGCGCTTCTGCCGTATTAATATTGAAAACTCTTCCGCGGCCCTGCCCATTAGTATTCCCCTGATTCAGGTAATTACTTCTAATGTGGCCCGGTTTTCCACATCCATAACAAATAAAGGCGGCATTACTTGTTTCGACACTATTTATCCCTTTAGTTCTGTTAAACTTTGGTCCGTAGACCTCACACTTTTTCGCACCATGGCCAGTTCTTTTACACTTGGTGTAAAATGTCGTGCAGAACTCATTCTGGTGGTACTCTTCACACCTTTGGCATTTTTGATTTTTGTTGCCGTTGTTGTTATTGAGGTTGTTGTTGGAATTGTTATTGTTGTTAGAACGGTTGTTGTAGTTGTTGTTTTTGTTGGGACGTTTGTTGTAGTTATTGTTAGGATTGCAGTTATTGTTGCGATTGTTGTTGCGGTTGTTAGGATTGTTGTTGTGATTGTGGTTGTAATTGTTATTGTTGTTGTACTGGTGATTCTTGTCACTGTTTTCCTCCCACTTCCTCTTGAGTTGTTTCGTGTTGACTTCTTCGACCGCCTGCTCTTTAATTCTTCCCTCAATTTGATTTATGAGTTTATGAGCCATTCGACTTGCCTTTTGTATGGAAGCGGGCTCGTGTGAACTCACATCTTCTAGAATCCTTACTGGTAACCCTTTTATAAACGCGTCGATCTTCTCTTCTTCATCTTCGAACGTTCCCGGACACAATAGGCATAACTCTGTGAATCGTCGTTCATATGTGGTAATGTCGAACCCTTGTGTTCGTAACTCTCTAAGCTCTATCTTGAGCTTATTGACTTCATTTCTAGGATGGTACTGCTCGTTCATCAATTGCTTGAATGCCATCCACGATAATGCGTAAGCAGCATTTTGTCCTACCTGTTCAAGATAGGTATCCCACCATGTTAACGCAGTACCTGTGAAGGTATGCGTAGCATACTTAACTTTGTCCTCTTCAGTACACTTACTTATGGCAAACACCGATTCGACTTTCTCGGTCCACCGTTTCAATCCAATTGGTCCTTCGGTTCCATCAAATTCTAAAGATTTGCAGGTAGTAAATTCTTTGTAGGAGCATCCTACACGATTTCTTGTGAAATTAGTTCCACTGCTAGATCCAGAGTTATTGTTATTTTACATCGCAGCCTGTACTGTAGCTATGTTTGCTGCAAGGAAAACTCGGAAGTCTTCCTCACTCATGTTCAAATTCTGACGAGTTGCCGGTGCCATTTCCTTCAAAAATAGCCCAAAAGAATTAAGTTAATCATATAAAATTTTAAGAGTAGTCAATAGTATTTCGTAGCATAGTATGAACTCATTTATAAAAGTTTTTTCTTTATTGAAGAACATTTAAAATTTTATAGTTTAAAATTTTATAGTATTTCGTAGCATAGTATGAGCATAGTATGAACTCATTTAAAATTTTATAAAAGCTTTTTCTTCATATTAGCGTTTTATAGTTTTAATTCGGGTAGTACCTACCCATTAAGTTCATACTTAGTAGCTAATATACAATTCAACTACTCCAATTCTATATGAAAAAACTGATTATAATAAAATTTCGCGTTCAAATTTTATACAAAATTACAAACTTATAATACCACTATTATACATATAGGATGAAATATAACACATAATAACTTTGCTACTTGGCAGCTATAAAGGCAATTCTAGTTAATACGCAAGTTGTTCAGCAAAAGAAATAAAGATACGTAATTCATAAGTCCAGAAACAAGTCATGCATTCTGGTTTTACTAAGACGACTTCCCAGCCTTGGTCTTGTGGAAAGTAACCGTTATGACCATTGGCTAGGCAGCATATTGTAATGTCGTCAAAAGTACGAGGATTTCGTAATGTCCAACAGCCCCGTAATAATCTAAAAACCTTGTTTCTCACCCCAATTACTGAATCCGTCACTTGTGGGAAGGTTTTATTTAAAAGTTGTAATCCGATGTTCTTCTTCTCACTTTGGTAAGAAGTGAACATCACTAACCCGTAAGTATAACATGCTTCTTTATGTTGCATGTTAGAAGCTATTTCTAACTCACAAAATCCTATGTTGGGATATGTTGAGTCAAAATAGGTTCTTAACCCGTAGCGTAAAATTGCATTTGGGTTCCCCGCATTTAACGCTTTAAAGAAAACACGGCGTCACTTACGGTCTCCCCAATGTGATATACCCCACCTATCAAAGGAAAGCCTTTTATAAACTAAGGCATTTCTGGAAAGTCTTTTAAATGTTTGACAAGTTAATTTCGCCATAACTAAATGTGCTGATGAATTCTGACCGACTCTAGACAAGATTTCCTCAATCATATCCTCTGGTAGGTCTTCTAAAATATTCGGTTGTCTACCCTTAACGTTCATTCTATTTTTATACTGTAAAATAGACAAGGATTAGATTCGTAAAAGATAATTAACAAACAATACAAGAAATTTTTACATAGAACATAAAAGTACAAACATACTACAATACATATAATACACAACATGATTACAACCCTCTAATCTGAATCATTGGTTTCTTCTTCTTCGGACTTGGTTCGTTTTCCAAATTTTCTAGGGATATATGGTGTTCCTCTAATACGAGCCGTTGTTTTCCACAATGGTTTAGAAAAACTTGGTGGTTTAGAGGTTCCCGGGTTATTGTTACAATTTAGGAAATACGGACATTGCCGATACATATAAAGTTCATCGGGGTTGGAATCAGGTTTCTCTATTTTTACACCTTTTCCCTTATTATTTTCTTTTGCTATATTAAATTGGGTCGAGGTAATTTCTATAACATCATCGGAATCCTCATCGGGATCCGATTCATCAGAAAATTGGTAATCTTCCCAATATTTTGCTTCCTCGGCGGAAACACCATTGACCATTTTTAACTTTGGTCCGTTGGTTGAGGATTTTCTTTTATTTAATCAATTTACTATAGGTATCAATATTTCCCTCTCCGGAACCTCTTCTTCTTCTGGTTCTTCTTCTTCTGGTTCTTCCTCTTCTGGTTCCTCCTCTTCCGGTTCCTCCTCTTCCGGTTCCTCCTCTTCCGGTTCCTCCTCTTCCGGTTCCTCCTCTTCCGGTTCTTCTTCGGGAATTTGTGAACCTTCCCAAAATATATTCAACTGTTCATTATTATTAGGTGAGTCGATGGGATTTGTACTAGTGGTAGACATCTATCACACAATATCAAACACATTAAGAGGTTAATATATCACATAATATTTACATGTTAATAATATATAGTTTCCAACAAAAGTGTTAAGCAATCATTTTTAAAGAAAACACGGTCGAAGTCCAGACTCACTAATGTATCCTAACAAACTCGATAAGACACACTAATGCAAATTTCTGGTTCTCTAAGACCAATGCTCGGATACCAATTGAAATGTCCCGTTCATATTGATTATAAACGTTCCATATTAATTGATTTCGTTGCGAGGTTTTGACCTCTATATGAGACATTTTTCAAAGACTGCATTCGTTTTTAAAACAAACCATAACCTTTATTTTAATCGACAAGGTTAAAAGGACACCACCTAGATTATCCAGAAATGATAATCTAAAAATATCACACTTACACACTACCAATACATATTGGTTTACAATATTAATATGTTAGAATAAGTAAATCTCGATTGCAGTTTTAAACAATATTATACAAACATGCTGATACCAAATCTTGTTCATATTTTAGCATGCAACAGCGGAAGCTCTTAATAATCACCTGAGAATAAATATGCTTTAAACGTCAACAAAAATGTTGGTGAGTTATATGTTTAACCTATATGTTTATCAATCGTAATAATAGACCACAAGATTTCATATTTCAATATACATCCCATACATAGAGATAAAAATCATTCATATGGTGAACACCTGGTAACCGACATTAACAAGATGCATATAGAATATCCTCATCATTCCGGGACACCTATCGGACATGATAATTTTGAAGTACTAAAGCATTCCAAATTCCAGAATGGGGCTTGTTGGGCCCGATAGATCTATCTTTAGGATTCGCGTCAATTTGGGGGTCTGTTCTCAAATTCATAGGCTACCAAGCTAAAAAGGGGCATATTCGGCTTCGATCATTCACCAATATAATGTAGTTTCATTTACTTGTGTCTATTTCGTAAAACATTTATAAAATTGCATGTATTCTCATCCCAAAAATATTAGATTTTAAAAGTGGGACTATAACTCACTTTCACAGATTTTTACTTCGTCTGGAAGTAAGACTTGGCCACTGGTCGATTCACCAACCTATAACAAATATGTACATATATATCAAAGTATGTTCAAACTATATTTAAAACATTTTAATACGTTTTATTGTTTTAAGTTTATTAAGTCAGCTGTCCTCATTAGTAACCTACAACTAGTTGTCCACAGTTAGATGTACAGAAAATAAAGCAATATATATTATCTCGAATCAATCCACGAACTCGTGTATATAAGCCTCAGGCTAGATCACAACTCAAAGTATATATAATATTTTGGAATCAACCTCAACCCTGTATAGCTAACTCCAACATTACTGCATATAGAGTGTCTATGGTTGTTCCGAAATATATATATAGATGGGTCGATATGATATGTCAAAACATTGTATTTGTGTCTATGGTATCCCAAGATTACATAATATATTAGAATACATGTATAATACAATATGAGTTAGCTAGGATATGATTAATATAGATTTGTTACCAATTTTCACGTAGCTACAATAAGCAAAATTATCCAATCTTGTTTTACCCATAACTTCTTCGTTTTAAATCCATTTTGAGTGATTCAAGTTGCTATGGTTTCATATTGAACTTAAGTTTATGAATCTAAACAGAAAAAGTATAAGTTTATAGTCGGAAATACAGGTTACAAGTCGTTTTTATAAAGGTAGTTATTTCAGTCGAAAGAACGACGTCTAGGTGACCATTTTGGAAAACATACTTTCACTTTGAGTTTAACCATGATTTTTGGATATAGTTTCATGTTCATAAGAAAAATCATTTTCCCAGAACAACAACTTTTAAATCAAATTTTATCATAGTTTTTAATTAACTAACCCAAAATAGCCCGCGGTGTTACTACGACGGCGTATATCCGTTTTTACGGTATTTTTCGTGTTTTCAGGTTTTAAATCATTAAGTTAGCATATCATATAGATATAGAATATGTGTTTAGTTGATTTTAAAAGTCAAGTTAGAAGGATTAACTTTTGTTTGTGAACAAGTTTAGAATTAACTAAACTATGTTCTAGTGATTACAAGTTTAAACCTTCGAATAAGGTAGCTTTATATATAGGAATCGAATGATGTTATGAAAATCATTACTACCTTAGATTTTGTAGATAAACCTACTGGAAATGAGAAAAATAGATCTAGCTTCAAAGGATCCTTAGATGGCTTGAAAGTTCTTGAAGTAGAATCATGACACGAAAACAAGTTCAAGTAAGATTTCCACTCGAAATAAAATTGTAAAAGTTATAGAAATTGAATTGAATATGAGTATTACCTTGTATTAGAAAGATATATTAATGTAAATAAGAAAGATTTCTTGAGGTTGGATGATCACTCAAAGTGGATTTGCAAGATTGGAAGTAAGCTAGCAAACTTGGAAGTATTGTTGGTGTGTTCTTGAGTAGTTATTTAATAACTTAGTTTATGTATGAATTTATGAACTAGATTGAGCTAGATTTTGTTGAACATGATGAAGAACACTTAGAACAAAGAAAGAACACTTGAGAGAGATGAGTTTGATGCATAAAAATTGAAATGGAAATGTGTTTGTGGTAGGTGTAAGTTCACGTGAAAATAGGTCTCCATATAGGCTCCATAAGTTTGTTATTTTGTGTAATCATTCATGCTAGTTGCCAAATGATGGTCCCACATGTGTTGGTGACTCACAAGGGATGCTAAGAGTTGATCGAAGTGTATATACTAATAGTAAATACATTTAGAAGCTAGGTATTGTACGAGTACGAATACGGGTGCATACGAGTAGAATTGTTGATGAAAATGAACGAGGATATAATTGTAAGCATTTTTGTTAAGTAGAAGTACTTTGATAAGTGTCTTGAAGTCTTTCAAAAGTGTATGAATACATATTAAAACACTACATGTATATACATTCTAACTGAGTCATAAGTCATCATTAGTCGTTACATGTAAGTATTGTTTTGAAACCTTTAAGTTAACGATCTTGTTAAATGTTGTTAACCCATTGTTTATTATATCTAATGAGATATTAAATCATTACATTATCATGATATAATGATGTATTAATATATCTTAATATGATATATATACATTTAAATATTGTTATAACGATAATCGTTACATATATGTCTCGTTTCG
This sequence comes from Rutidosis leptorrhynchoides, assembly GCF_046630445.1. Lineage (NCBI taxonomy): Eukaryota > Viridiplantae > Streptophyta > Magnoliopsida > Asterales > Asteraceae > Rutidosis > Rutidosis leptorrhynchoides. The sequence continues at coordinate 346,084,843 of NC_092343.1, forward strand.
AAATCCTTAAGTTAGTAGTCTTGTTTTTACATATGTAGTTCATTGTTAATATACTTAATGATATATTTACTTATCATATAATCATGTATATATATATATATATATATATATATATATATATATACATATATATATATATACATATATATACATATATATACATATATATATATACATATATATATACATATATATATATATATATCCATATATATGTCATCATATAGTTTTTACAAATATTAACGTTCGTGAATCACCGGTCAACTTGGGTGGTCAATTGTCTATATGAAACCTATTTCAATTAATCAAGTCTCAACAAGTTTGATTGCTTAACATGTTGGAAACACTTAATCATATAAATAACAATTTCATTTAATATATATAAACATGGAAAAGTTCGGGTCACTACAATTGATGGTGTTCGATAGTTGATGAGTGATGAAGATGATCGTATGGTGATTGTTTGCAGGTTTCGAAAGTATGTAAGAGCAGTAGTAATCGAACATGAATCAGAAAAACCAGCAGTAGTCCGAGTAATTTTAAGGGAGTTTGAAAATATAACAACATGTTAATGATGGTGTTCAATCGAGTAGTAGAAGAAGTAGAAAAAATAGCAATAGTAGGGTTTTCGATGGTGGTTTATGGGTTTGTGAAGATGAAGGTGTGGTTGTGTTCTTCGAACAGAAAACATGAAACATGTGGTGTTATGGGTTGTATTATGATGGTCTTGATGGTTGTGTTGATTGGAACAGGAACATGAAGCAAAACAGTAACCATTGCATGTTGGTGATGGTTATAGATGGTGGTGATGTTTTCTTGTTGTAGGTTCACGTGGGTTACATCATAAACAGACAATTCAAGCAGCACAATTATAAAGATGGAAGGTTTCGTTATTCGTGGTGGGTTATGTTGGTTCTCTACACCCAACAAAGCAAGTAGTAGTGGGTTGTTCTTGGGTGATATACAAATAGCAGAAGTTAGCTGATAGTGTTTCTTGTGGTGGTCTCGTATAGAGGTTTAAGATGGGTTATTGAAACAAATAGAAAGATAGATGGTTCATTCATGGTAGATATTAATACACATATGAGTATATATTCTTGTAAAGTTTAGATTGATGGGGAGCAGAAACAAAAGCAACACTGTAACACAATTAAATATCTTAAAGTTTGGTTCACGGATATATTTTCAACAGAAGTATATAATATATTAATAATATTAATTAATTAATATTAATATTAATTCTATTATCACAAATTAATGATACTGAAAAGTAACCGCACAAACAGTGAATTCAATTTAAATATTAAGCAGCCGGAGGCTTTGGTTTATTATCAAATCACGGAGTGTTATATCGTGGTTCATTGCTAAACAGTTACATATAAAGTATTCAGATAATTCTTCAATTTTTTTACATTAAGTCCATTTATTTATTCTAGTCATTAATTGTATGAAACCTGACAAAAAGATTCGTCTAATAATTATTTTTAGTTCCAAGTAATATCTACGGAGTATTAGAATTAAAAAAATATATTTTTGTCGAATCTATAATCTTCGTAATCGATTACAATCCAACTTTTATTTTAAATCTTCATGACCTCGTTTTAGATCTATATGAATACTAATGAAATGTCAACCGTGTATTACAATTAATTAATAAATATATTCAATAAAATTTTATATTTATATATAGATTCATTTTAATTTTTATTATATCTTATATTATCTTATTTTACAAAATTAATTCTAATAACTAAAATATATAATATTTCAAATTATATTTCGAAGTAATATATATATTTATATTTTTAAATATACATGTATCTATTTACAAATAGTTGTTCGTGAATCGTCGAGAACAGTCGAAGGTTAATTGATTTCATGAAACAATTCAAAAAATTTGAGACTTAATATTACAGACTTTGCTTATCGTATTGAAATCTTATAAAGATCAGGTTTAAGTTTGGTTGGAAATTTCCAGGTCGTCACAATTGAAATTGAATTATTATTGGAAACTAAATGGGCAGGTCTCGGGTGATTTTGGAAATCTTTGCGATATAATTAATCAGGTGGCACTTGAGGAACATATTCAAGATAAATGGAGCTGGATTATTAACGATACCAATGTTTATAAAGTGTGCTAAGCATTAAACTTGATTAATTCAGCTCTATTTGGTAATGGGAGTAACACTATGGTAAAGACATTCAACAAGGCTATATCAAAGACATTCAACAAGGCTATATCAAGGTAAACATATTTGTATGGAGAACCAAAAGATAGAGATTACCAGTTAGAAGTGAGCTGGACAAACGTGGCTTTGATTTGGATTCAGTACTTTGTGTAACACCGGCCATTTTTTATTTTTATTTTAAAATATGGCGGAAGACATTAATTATTAAAATAACAACACTGATTACATCACTACTGAAATCTACATAATTTTACAGTTTACAAAAGTTCACATTAGAGTTAGCCAGTCAAACATGTCTTCAACACTAGCACCCGTCCAAATTCGCAGTACCAAAACATGCAAGGGTGAAAATGTGAGGGATTAGCATAATGCTAAGTGAATTGAATCCATCTATCAGACATAGTTTAAGCATCACACACGCAAACAATATCACTAACATGCTAACAACCAACTAGCATACAAATAAAGACAATACGAGGATCGGAAACTTGTACGGGCACACGACACCTAGCTGATCGAGCTAGTGTCTACCGATAGTCCTTTCTTGCGTAATCCTACATAAACAACAGAAATGAACCCAACCTCCTCGGTCCTTGTTGACCTCATACGGACTCTAACATCCTCGAGACTGGTTAAGAGTCCCCAACCTCCTCCGGCATGGCTGGTGCCATACACAGTGCGCACATAATGTCACATAATCACAGTAAGGATGCAATCGTCTAACTAGCATGGCAATCATTATCTAATCATGGAGATATCACTAAATCAAAGTATGGTAAAAGAGTTAATCACAGTAGCATGGCATGCTACTTAAACTCTATCCGGAAATAGACCCACTCAGCGATTCTATAAACATTTGCAGTATTGATCTGTTGCCAGAGATCATACGTTGATGCAAGATGTTTACAAAGAAATCCATCCTTTTTGATAAATTCAGGTTTGAGTGTTCCATTGCACAGAATGTCTAGAACACTGTGTCTTTCAACCCATTTAGGAAATTCATTAACTGAATTTGGTTTTAGGAAGAATGTTCGTCCTTCATTCGGAACATCCATAATATTACCAAATTCTTTAAGAGTTAATGAGTAACTTCTTCCATAAAGAGAAAATGAGATTTTCTCGTTATTTTGTGAGAATTAAAAATTCTCATAGAGTTCATTGATGTGTAGTGGATAAAGTGGTCCTCTTAGGTTTAAAAAAGCATCCCACTTGATGCTTGAGAGATTTTCAAGAGAGTAGGAAGTTAGGTGATGTGTGAGGACTTCTTTTATTTCAACAATAGACCTCATGTAATAAATTTTGGTTTGCAGAGAAATTTTTTGAATAAGTGATGAGAGTGTGAATTTTTTGATTGTCTTTATAGACAAATAATGAATGCTATCACTCTTTATTGATCTCTAGCAAATTTGGTAGGGTAGGTAGAGGAATTGAAAGCTCTTTCACTAAAATATCAATTTGCATTTTTGGAATTATTGATTATTGAACTTGTGTAAGAGAGTTGGGACAACAATTTTGTCAGACGTTATGCGGTCAAATCACAGTCGACTGTAGGAATAGCCGTACAAAAACAGATTTATCTTTTTACATGTGCATGTAAGTAAGATTAATTTAAAAACATAATAAACATAACATCCTAAATTGTCTTACACATAATCGTTTAATACCAACATTCAAGCACTCACAATACACACATAAGCATTTAACCAGGTTATTAATACATTACTCTAAACACATAAATTACGTCCTCCTGCATGAGATTGTCTTCACAAAATCCTTCAATGTCTTTTTGAACTTAGAGTGATTCTCACTAATTTCCTCTTCCCGCTTAAGAATCCTGTCAACTTTGGTTTCAAAGTTTGAGTTCACTAATTCTTGATGCTCCTATAGGTTTGCCTCATCATCTTCCATTTCTTCTTCATCTGATTCCTCCTCTGGTTGATAGTTTTCAATTTCATTAAGATCTTCTTCCACGGGAGGTTTCTGGTAGATGACCACTTCGAATGATGGTCAACTTATCGAGTGGTTCAAATGAAGGTTGTTGAACGACGGAGTGAGAGAGTTTGAGATGGTTGAACAAACTGTTCAGATGTATACCATATGGAACAGACCTAGTTGATTCGGTCATCAAGTTATTCATTCGAGATGCCATTAGAAAAGCCACATTGATCTCTTCATTGAGTTCAATTACCCATATAACATAGATTTGAGTAACATGAATGTGAGAGTGGTTTCCTAGTTTGAAGTAGATATTGTGATCAATGATTTTTTTCAGAATATCAAGACCTGAATGAAGATCCTTTCTTGTTAGTCCCTTAGATAGAATTTCGAAGTGACTGGCTTCAGGTTTGCAGCAGGGTTAATACATCAGTGGCTTGAATAAATTCAGGAAGATGTTCTAGCTTGTGTCTTCTGCTGTAGAACTCCCTTCCCCCGGTAGGTACACCCAGAATGTCACCAAAGGTTTCGAGGGGGTATTCCCACCATTTTTTGTTGAGATGAAACCTCACAACCTTTGTTTCAGAGTTAAAACTGAAGTTAGCATAGAATTCTCTTATTAGTTCAGGATATACGGGTCCGTTGATTAGTATGAATGAAGCTAGATTTCTTTGGAATAGCTTGTCGATTATTTCAGGAAATGCTTCAATGTTGATAATCCTTCCTTCTGAGATTGTTCTTGTTCTAAGCCACTTCTTGTTGTAGAGTGTGCGTTTTCTTGCATCAGCTGGTGGATTATATCTTTCTTCACCACCTCTTGATTGAGCGTCCTTGGGTTTTGCCATTTTCTACACAATGATACTTCAAATTAATTCAAAGTGTATGTATAATTCAATTGTAGGCAAGATATTTTGCAAACTTTAATTATCATCAATACTTAGATGTTTTGATGTTAATATTCTTCACATTTTCACTCTTCGTTAGTGTCAATGAGTTTGCAACTAGATTATGATTTTCACAAAGTTCATATGTGTTCTAGACTTTTAAGATCATCATCAACACATGTTTTGACATCTAACATTATCACACTCAATTTGCAACAATGTTATTTATATCATACGAACAATGATTCTATAAAAATCTAACCTAGATGTATAATGAACCCTAGAATTGTTCAAAGCTAAATCAATGCATAGATAGGCATCATTACAATCGTTTCTAAGTTGTTCTTCAAGAATAATTTTGATTGTTTGCATCAATTTGAGTTTTGCTACATTCTAATTAGGGTTTTTCAAAACACTAGTTCATCACACAAAAACAACTGAATGATAGAGAAGTAAAGATTAATCATACCGAAGGCAGGAATTGAGATGGAAGGACTTCGTGTTCTTCTGAGTGCGGTCAATCTCCTCAGCCGTGTAGAGAGTATTTGTTTGAATTGAGTTTGAGTGAAATGAAAAGTGAGGGTTTTATTTAATTTAAAACAAAATTATACCACGCACGGTCGAAGAACGGTCGACCGTGGTATTAGCTGTGTGAGAAATTTCCAGACGTTTGAAACAGGAATCTACGGTTGAGTCTGCGGTCAGCAGTGATGCAGCCGTGGATCTCCTGATGACGAATTTCTTCACTTCTTCTTCTCTTGAGCGTGTTTTGACGATTTTTATGTTGTATAGAATACTTGAGGACAAGTTTTCTTTTTCTAACATTGAATGATCACATCCTCCCGATGTTTCATCATCAATGACACGTAATATACTATATTTATAAGTATATATATATATATATATATATATATATATATATATATATATATATATATATATATATATATAACAATATTCAATTATACACATAGTATACACAAAATGCATTAACTTGTATTTAGCATGCAATTCATAATCTCATTCAAACACATAATCCTAATATAAGTAGACTTCCTTCAACAATTCTTTTAAAATCATTTTCAAAACAATTTTACATTTGTAAGAGAAACCTTTCATTAATTCAAAGTCTTTTGAAAAAGTTATTCTCATTAGCATTTTGATCATTGGTTTTGATTGATTTTAATATTACCCAATCCTTGACTTATCCCTTCCATTAAATTGCTAGTTTGGCCCATTTTTCCTATGTTCTCAATTCTCCTAATAATAGACAATGGACTTTGATTACATGATTTTTATTTGCTAGAGTCGTGACACAAATTCATTTTAAGTTTATCTTTTGATGAATCATAACTAGTCGTCTTTTCAAGCTTTCTTTTCAAAGTGTTGTTTTCATCAATTAGAACTTTGATAAGTTGCTTAACTTTGTGTAATTCTTTTTCTAAAAGTTTTACTTTGCCACGACTACTATCATATACACATTTAATAGTTTTGTAATCATCTAGCAATTCTTCATAATTAGATGGATAGAATACATGTACCTCATTGCAATCCATGCTTGAGACATCATCATCTTTGAAGGGAGATTCAACCTCTTCTTCACTTTTACCATCTTGATCCAAATCATTCCAAGAACCCATGAGAAAAAAATCTTCATCTCCATCCAAACCCTTTTCTTGAAAATCAAAGTCTCCAAGCTTCTTTAAATTCTCTCTTACCCTTTTACCCTTTAAACTCCTAGTGTTTTCTTCTTCTTGAGAGCATAATGAATCCCAACATTTCTTTGCACTTTCACATGAGATTATCTTCATTCTTTCTTCACTAGGAAGAACTTTATGAAGTAGTGAAATAGCATCAATTTGTTTCAAAACTTCATTGTTTTGAAATGTTGACTTCACTAGTCTTGAACTAGCTTGTGGAATAAAGTCTCCTACTTTGATTATCCTCCACAAGCAGTAATCCTTATATTTGAGATAATCTTCAAATCTTGATTTCCATATATCAATATCTTCTTTATAAGAGATTGGTGCTTCTTTTACCAATTCTTCCAAGTATCCCATAGTTTGAGTTGATTCGAGTATCGTTGACTCAAGATTTTGCACAAAACGAATTTTGACACTTTCAAAAACATTTATAGAGCAAGGATTTGAACAACCGCTATGATACCAATTATAAGTAACTAGAGGGGGGTGAATAGTTACTTAATATGTTTTTAACAATTTTTTAATTGATCACCAAATTCGATCAACTATGATCAATCAATAAGACTCAAACATGATGTGTGTGGTGTATATGTTCAAAATGACAAGTAATGTAATGTAAAGAACATAGACACAAGGATTTATAGTGGTTCAGGTGGATGTTAACTAATCCACCTTAATCTACTCCCCGATTACACTAATCGGGATTTCTTGCTTCACTAAGCACTTTTCTCCAAACCCGATGGAGATTCGATTTACATGTCTTCAACTTCTTTGGTAGACAACAAACGTAATCTTTCTATCCCTTTGAAAGATCAACTCCAACCTAAATCAACTTGTCTTCACCTTTGATAAGTATTAATCTCCAAATAAGATTAATCAACTTCCTAAGTCCCTTTAAGGAAGTAGATCACTAAGGTAACCTATGCTTCTACTAATTGAAGTTACAAGACTCATACACTTTGCAATGATGATCCTAAGACAATACTAGGACATAGATTACACTAAGTAAACTCACAAGATAAATGATTTTGATTAGTAAGTTTACAACAACCCAATTATATATCTATAAGATCATAGAATCTTCTCTTGCTTGATCACATTTGAGTAGTAATTAAAGCAATTGTGATCTCTAGAAATAAGCCTTTGAAATATGCAAGAGGGTCAACTTCAAATGCTCTTCAATGCTTGCTTTTTATAGTGTGATTCAAAAACTAACCGTTGTTACACGCTTCCCAGCACAGTCGACCATGGTTCAACCGCGTGTGCTCCAGTCTAAAATATGTATCCATTGTATAGCCGTTTGACTCAGATTTGAATACCACATTTTGGAATCTTTACTCCAACTAGCACCTGCAAAAGAAACCCAACATCCTATACAAGTACTATATGCATTAAGTGTATGGGATTTGGTCTGATTGAGTGAAAATGACATAACACTCCAAAAGTGGTAAACCTAACATTCTTGGAGAAGTGTCTTGATTGATATATTGGGTAATCTTAGTTTGGTCAAGACTTAGTTCGCCACATTAATGCATTTGGTTCAATCCTAAAGACTAGTCAATATGTCATTAACTTCCTAGTTTCAATTAATCACAAGTCATATTCATTTCAAGGTTAAGTAGAGATTAATTGAATGATGTCTTTCTAAAACAATCATTGGTAGTGCTCCAAATGAACATATATTTAGTCGCAATATCATCCCAATACGTAATGTTTTTAGTTGCAATTGTTCTAATTCCAAGTAATATTCGTTTAAATAAATAAGTGCGAAGACGGAAGATGCAATCGACAATTTGAAGACGCAAATGAAGATTTGAAGACGCAAATGACCAAAAAGCTCAAATGTACAAGATACAATCCAAGTGGTTTAATTTATTGATGAGAAACATCTAAAAATTACAAGAGTACAAGTCGCAGAACGCAAAGTACAAGATATCTAAGCACACAAAAAGACGTTCAAAAATCCGGAACCGAGACATAAACTGGGTGTAAACGAGCAAGACATTGGAGCTAAAATTACGAGTTAACTATGCACAAGAATATAATATAATATATATATAATTATATAAAATTATATATATTATATTATATATTATTAAAATCGAGCAGTCCACGTTTTGAAAAGCAAAGTTATCTATCCCAGCTGGCCATGCGATCGCATGGCTTAGAAGCATAAATCTCATGCGATCGCATGAGCCCAGAATCCTGGCCAGGTCCTATAAATTGCAATGTTTTCAGCCGAATTTTACACACTCTTTTCATTCTTTCTTCTGTAAACATAAATATATTTATATTATAATTTTAATATAAGTTAATTTTAATAATAAAGTTATGGTTTAGTTGAGTTATTGTAAGAAATGTTTTACGGGTTTTAAGTCGAAACTCTGTCCGGGTAACGCTACGCAATAAATAATCACTGTAAGCTATGTTATTCCTTTTTCAATTAATGTATCGTAACTAAGTTATTATTTTGCTTATTTGAGCTGAAGTAATCGTGATGTTGGACTAAATATTAAGACGAGGTTATCGGATTTTGTACCATAATTCGGGTTTGGACAAAAGACCGACACTTGTGAAAATCGGACTATGGACTATTAATAGATGTGGGTATTGTCTAATCGAATGACAACTCATTAGAATCTGTCGAACCTATCATCAAATTATTTAATCTAATAATTATTAAATGATTATGAATGTCCTATTTAGTAACGTTTATACAACATCTTTTACAAATCATTTAATTAATTAATTGGATTGGATAATTTATTATTCACTATGGCCAAGTGAATAAATTAATGTATCACGGGCTAATTAAAACAGGGGTGGATTACATACAAGGGTAATTGGTGTAATTGTTAACAAAGTATTAAAACCTTGGATTACACACAGTCGATAACCTGGTGTAATTATTAACAAAGTATTAAAACCTTGTTACAGTTTAAATCCCTAATTAGTTGGAATATTTGACTTCAGGAATAAGGTTAATTTGACGAGTATTTTATAATTATGACCGATGGACTATTTTGGACAAAAACCAAATAGGTATCAAATAATCCAGGACAAAGGACAATTAACCTAGGGTAATAAATTAAAATCAAAACGTCAAACATCATGATTACGGAAGTTTAAATAAGCATAATACTTTTATTTCATATTTCATCGTACCTTTATTTACTGTCATTTTAATTACCGCAATTTACTTTATCGCAATTTAAATTCTATCATTTATATTGTCGTCATTTATCTTTACACTTAAAATATAAAATCGAAAAACCGGCCATTAAACGGTAAAACCCCCCTTTTATGCAAATATATTTGTGAAAAATATAGTGTACGCAATAAGCCGTCTCCCTTTTGAATGAACCGGACTTACTAAAAACTACATTACTCTACGATTAGGTACACTGCCTATAGTGTTGTAGCAGAGTTTAGGTATATCCATTCTATAAATAAATAAATAACTTGTGTAAATTGTATCGTATTTAATAGTATTTCGTAATAAAAATATAAGTATTTCGTATACACCGCTGCACACATCAAGTTTTTAACGCCGCTGCCAAGAAAGCTAAAGCGAAACGCTATATTCTAAAAAATATATATATATAAAAGCATAAAAATAGAAAAATATATATCTATATTTTTAAGAGTTTAAATTAAAAAGTTTACATTTTTTATTTCTTTTGTTAAAAGTTATAAAAACTAAAGTAATTTTTTTTAAAAAAAAGTTTTATTTAAATTACATATTATTTTCTATAAATATTAAACTCAGAAAAAAATTAAATAAATTAGAAATCGGGCCACAGCACCGCAGCAGACCAAGACTTACCTGATCTGCTGGGTCATGCGATCGCATGAATCCGAATGCATAATCTCATGCATTCGCATGAGATAGACTGACAGGCCAAACCTAGTACGCAATTAATACGGACTTAGGTTAATATTATTATTAATAATTAAATCATTTAGGATTTTAATTTAATATAATTAGTTTAGTTTTAATTAATTAATTATAAGTTTTAATTATTATTATTAATTTAAAATTAGTACTTTTATAAAATATAATATAAACATAATATTTTTATAAAATTTGTATTTATATCATTTTAGTTATAATTTGTATTTTTATCATTTAATCGTAATTTGTATATTTTTTATTCGTAATTAGTTTTAAACTTAGTTTTTGCCATAGAATTTTTATATTTCTAGATTTTTAGACTTTGCCTTAAAATCTCTTAAGTGCTTTTTCTTTAGATTAAGATTTAGGCGCTTTAGAATTTTGCGACGCAGTTTTTAGATTTTAGTGCCTAATTAAGTTATTACCGTTTTGAATATAGAATTCCTTTTAAGCCTTAATACATTTAGGCGCAACTTTTTAGATTTAGTTTTTAGACTTTTAAGTTTCGACGTTTTTCTTTCTTATTTTTATTTTTTGACGTCTTTCGACGCATTTCTTTTTCTTTTTCTTTTCCACGCTTTAGTTTTTAGGACATAGATTTTTATTTCAAAATATCGACGAAAAATTATTTTAAGCGGTTAAATTAATAGACATCCAAAATTTTCTGGTTCGTAGTAATAGTTGGATTTGTTAGTGGCGAGTTGTGGGCTTCCGATTTAAAGGGTTCTGGCTACCTGCTGCATCTATTGGCTATTCGAAACGTGGGCAAAATCAGAAAAGTATATTAATTTGATAACTTATATAATTTTTTTTTTATAACTAATAGGATATTCAGTGAATGCACCGAGCAAAACGTTCACCATCTTTCATACGTTCACCACCTGTAACCAGATCAAGACATCTAGCTAATATTGCCGCTGTTGATTTTTCTTTAGAATCATCATCTAGTCGAACAAGTTCTCCAACTCAAATTTTCGATAATTCATTTTTTGAACCCGACTTCTCAATTGAGAACCCGGAGGATATTCAAGGACAATTGCAAGATCCTGAACCAATAATCATTCCTCCTGAACCACAAATCGGTAAATCAGAATTCTCTAGTGATTCGTATTCAACAAATTCAATTATGGAACTAATGGAACCTCAAAGTATGGAAGATCGAATGAGAGCCACACGCACGGGCCAAGGTCACACCATTATTCGGCCAGATGTTAATGCGCCAGATTATAAAATCAAAGGACAAATCCTACACATGGTAACTAATCAATGCCAATATAGTGGTACGCCAAAAGAAGATCCAAACGAACATCTTTGAACCTTTAATAGGATTTGTACTCTATTCAAAATCAGAGAAGTTGAGGATGAACAGATCTATCTCATGTTGTTTCCCTGGACTTTAAAGGGAGAAGCCAAAGATTGGTTAGAATCGTTACCTGAAGGAGCGATTGACACATGGGATGTTTTAGTTGAGAAATTTCTGAAAAGATTCTTTTCGGCATCTAAAGCCGTGAGACTTCAATGAGAAATTGTTACGTTCCCGCAAAAGCCAAATGAAACATTATATGAGGCGTGGACAAGATTCGGAAAATTGTTGAGAGGATGTCCTCAACACAGTTTAGACACTTATCAAATAGTACAAATATTCTACCAAGGTGTTGACGTTGCTACATGAAAGGACATCGACACAGCAGCTGGTGGTTCCATTATGAAGAAAACCGCAACCGAATCTCACAAAATCATTGATAACACAGCATCCTACTCGTATGAGTAGCACCAAGAAAAAGATATTTTTCGTTCATCTAAAGTGGCTAGAGCCGATTCTTGCCATGACTTTGATTCCGTTTCTGCAAAAATAGATGCTTTCAAGAGACGAATGGAAAAGATGACTAAAGATATTCACACAATACGAATCAGTTGTGACAAATGCGGTGAACCACACTTAACGAAAGATTGCCACATTGAGTAAATGATGGAACAACGTGAGAATGTTTCCTACATGAACTAAAGGCCGGGAAATAATTATCAAAATAATTATCAACCGCCAAGGCCAAACTTCAATCGAAATCAAAACATTCTTTACAATCCAAATGTACCAAACAATAACTTGTACAACCAACAAGGTCCGAATAACCAACCAACTCAAAACAACACTTTCAATCAACAAAGACCTGGCTTATATAAACCACCACAACAAACCAAAGAAAAAAAGCCAAATCTGGAAGAAATGATGGCAAAGCTAATGGAATCTCAAACACAATTTATTGCATCTCAAACCCAAACAAATGAGAGGTTTGATCAGTCATTTAGAACTCAACAAGCTTCTATTTTGAATCTATAAAAACACGTAGGTACTATTGCTAGCATGATGAGTGAGAGGAAACAAGGAAAACTATCGAGTAATAATGAAGTAAATCCTCAGAATGAGAATGTTAATATGGTTTCAACGAATTCTGAAAAATCAGCACCAGAAGATGGGAAGGTTTTAGATGTGAGTAACAATGAAGAAGTTACAACACCACCACTACCACCCGAGTATGTAAAGCCAGTAGTTGTACCATACAGACCACTCATCCCGTTTCCAAGAAAAGAAGTTGAGTATGAGCAAGTAATAGGTAATAAAATTTGTGATACCTTTGGAAAGAAGAAGAAGAATAAGAAAGTGCAAGAAATAAAAACTGTAAAAATAAACCCGGAGAAGACAGTTCCACCAAAACCTCCACCCAGGTTGGGTGATCCGGGTGAATTTATTATTCCTTTTCTACTTAATGATTGTGTCATGTATGATGCACTAGCAGATTTAGGTGCAAGTGTGAGTGTTATGCCTCTTTCATTATATAAGAGATTAGGAGTAGGTGAGTTAAGTCCAACAGAAATGAGTGTTCGACTCTTTGATCAAACCATTAAGCACCCAGTTGGAATTGCTGACAACCTACCCGTTCAAGTAGGTAATTTAACCTTTCTAGTCGAATTTATTGTCATTGACATAGAAGAGGACTCAAACATTCCTCTAATTTTAGGTCGACCATTCTTAGCGTCCACCGGGGCGTTATATAATGTAAGAGAGAGTAGAATGACACTTAGTGATGGTGACAAATCGGTCACCTTTATGATTCGAAAGTCTAAATCTCCACCAACCAAAATCGTTGAACCAACAAAAATGATTGGTGAGAAGCATATTGTTTTACTAACTCCAACGGTAGTGCTTAACAATAAGAAAACGCCTAAGTGTGGGGAAGATGAAGTAACACCTAATGATGACTTGATAACAAAGAACCCCATTGTTGATGCGAAATTAAATGACCCCGTTATTAACAGTTCAATGAAGAAACTTATTAAACGGATTCGCGATGTTAGAACCAAGGGGAACCTTAAATTATGTAACCGGTTAGTATCCAATCTTTCGCCTAAAGAAAAGGCAAAACTGTTTGAATTTGTGGATATTACACAGGAATCCGACCAATGGCTTAAAGCAAAAGTCACAGATATGCAAGTTGATTATGGTCCAAGAGAAATTGACGATGAAGTTAATCACAAATTCGACACCACAGCTACCTAAATGTGGGGAGATTCAAATGTTGTAAGAAAAAAATGTTGTCTAGAGTAACTTGTTCTGTTCTCGTGTAGTTCCGAGAATGGAATCCGATTGGTCTTTTCCACTAGCAGACACTAAAGAACTAGTTTTCTCCCTCCATTCTGAATTTTTTGTTTTGTAGGTTTTGTATGAAATTAATATGCTTTTTAAATTTAAGTTTTGTGTGAATTTAAAAACAAAATTTACTTTATTTCATTAAATTTAAAAAGATGATTTCTAAAATTCGTCGTGAGTTAAACACTAGGTCATAGAACCGAAATTGCTTTGCCCGAGGGCGGGGCGAAAAAGTTTATTATCATTATTTTAATATTATTGATCTAAAGTATGCAAAAAAAATTATAAAAAAACCCAAAAATCTTTGCTTTTAAAACACTCGCTTTAAAACGACAAATTTTAATTATTCATTTAAATTGTTTTAATAAATAAAGGTTTTATAAATATATATATATATATATATATATATATATATATATATATATATATATATATATATATATATACATATATATATTATATATGTTTGTAGTTTATCTTATGTACAAAACAGGGTAAAACAACGCACTTTCAAAGACTGACAGTAAGTTCATCAAAAGCTATTAATTTTGATGACAAGACGTAAAATATCAAATGTGATATAAAATAATATGTTTGCAAACTCGGTATTTTTAATCATTTTTCTACGCTAATCACCCTCATGAATTTAAATTTTTAATGATTTCTTGCAAATGAGGGCATTGCAAGATCTCAAGTGTGGGGAAGGGTTATAATTCTCTCGGGTTTACACTTAGTTTAATTGCCAAATTTTGTGAAAATTTGAAAAATTTTCAACTAAATGAATTCAAAATCATGTTTATACATATTTATGAACGATAAAACAAGGTGTTAATGCCGAAATTATTGTTATCTCGGAGAGAACATAAATGGAGAAACAACCTAAAATGCTTGAATTCATTTAAAATGGAATAAAGGAGAATAAAAAGGCAAATAAAAATAAAAGCTAAGTGTGGAAAGAATTTACCAAGTTCTTTAAAACATATATCATATATTTTGTACAAGATTATTGCAGGTACTTTTTCTTTGGACTAAACTAATCAGTTTTACCTGATTTACTGTAATATATTTGAAAGAAATATGAATCAACACGATGAATCAATTCCATCATTAAAAGGAAGTAAAGTCTTCCGCAAAAGACACGCGCTTCTTAATTTAGGTCAGGAAGTTGTCGTCCAGACCAGTTGTAGGTTGACGAAAAATCTAGAAAAGTCATCTCTAAAATCAGCAGGAAATCCACGGACCTCGGCATCAAACAGGGTCGCCAAGTGGTCAGACTTATCCTAACCATGAGAGGATCTGTCTCGTAAAATGGAAAGGGCGCCGTGCAAATTAGCTTGATAAGACTAATGAATCAGACCCCCAGAAAGGATAATCTCCTTAAAAGATTAAAAATCAACTTTTAAGCCTGATATTACTCAATCCTTGAGATTGACCTTAAAGATTGAGAATTACAAACTCATGAAATTCGATGATATTTAAACTCTAGCTTGAACAAGAAAATATTTTGATCAAAATAAAACCAATTTGTATTCCGAAAACCTATTTTCAATGCGTTCATTAACAATGAATGTAAAATCCTAAGAATTCACCAGAATTCATTAGGTCACCTGAACCAAATCGGGTGTCAACCGTAAGAACGGTGGTTGCATAGCATGGTCGAAGACAGGACCTTGTGCCAGACCGAAAAATTATAGGGTGATCTTTACTATTGCTCCTACAAAGGATAGTAATTGCATCCGACACGTTGTGAACCATGAACATCTGCATGTCATTAGACATTGCCCTAACAATTATAGGGTGATCTTTCCTTTACAATCGAACAGTAGTTTACCGAAAGGTAATATACGGAGCAAGTATACTGGACGTGTGCTTTCCTAATACAAGGTTAGCAAGTGGGTGACACAAAACCACGAGTTTTGAGCTAAAATTTTAAAATCTGAAACCCACAAAATCATTTTGCAAACACCGGTGAAGGGTTATTCCGAAAAACTTATCTAGGGTAAAAGCTAGAATGAATTTTCAAAAGATCAAATGTTTTCATAAAGATCCAATTTCTTTAAGGATCCAAATTTTCATAGTCACGTAGGACTTTAAACCGCCTTTCAAATGTGCACTTTGCTTTGGAAACCGAAAGTAAATCGGCTATTTGATTGCAAGTGTCGTTGACCTAAACCCGAGGCAACTGTGGATGGCACACCCACCTTTAACCATGGTTCTATTGTTACTATCATTGTTTATACCACCATATCAAAATCACTGATGTATAAAGTGTGAGAACAAAAAAGTGATTCAAGTGAAGTGTGATTTTATTTCAAGTTCTGTATTGCTTGAGGACAAACAACGTTCAAGTGTGGGGATATTTGATAGTGCTCCAAATGAACATATATTTAGTCGCAATATCATCCCAATAGGTGAAGTTTTTAGTTACAATTGTTCTAATTCCAAGTAATATTCGTTTAAATAAATAAGTGCGAAGACTGAAGACGCAAACGACGATTTAAGATGCAAATGAAGATTTGAAGACGCAAATGACCAAAAAGCTCAAATGTACAAGATACAATCCAAGTGATTCAATTTATTGATGAGAAACGTCTAAAAATTACAAGAGTACAAGTCGCGAAACGCAAAGTACAAGATATCTAAGCACACAAAAAGACGTTCGAAAATTCAGAACCGAGACATAAACCGGGCGTAAACGAGCGAGACATCGGAGCTAAAATTACGAGTCAACTATGCACAAGAATATAATAATATATATATATATATATATATATATATATATATATATATATATATATATATATATAATTATATATATTATATTATATACTATTAAAATCGAGCAGGCCACGTTTTGAAAAGCAAAAATATCTGTCCTAGCTGGCCATGCAATCGCATGGCCTGGAAGCACAAATCTCATGCGATTGCATGAGCCCAGAATCCTGGCCAGGTCCTATAAATTGCAATGTTTTCAGCCGAATTTTACACACTCTTTTCATTCCTTCTTCTGTAAACATAAATATATTTATATTATAATTTTAATATAAGTTAATTTTAATAATAAAGTTATGGTTTTGTTGAGTTATTGTAATAAATGTTTTACGGGTTTTAAGTCGAAACTCTGTCCGGGTAACGCTACACGATAAATAATCACTGTAAGCTATGTTCTTCCTTTTTCAATTAATGTATCATAACTAAGTTATTATTATGCTTATTTGAGGTGAAGTAATTGTGATGTTGGACTAAATATTAAGACGGGGTTATTCGATTTTGTACCATAATTCGGGTTTGGACAAAAGACCGACACTTGTGAACATTGGACTATGGACTATTAATAGATGGGGGATATTGTCTAATCGAATGACAACTCATTAGAATTTGTCGAACCTATCTTCAAATTATTTACTTTAATAATTATTAAATGATTATGAATGTCCTATTTTGTGACGTTTATATGACATCTTTTACAAATCTTTTAATTAATCAATTGGATTGGGTAATTTATTATTCATTATGGCCAAGTGAATAAATTAATATATCATAGACTAATTAAAATAGGGGTGGATTACATACAAAGGTAATTGGTGTAATTGTTAACAAAGTATTAAAACCTTGGATTACACGCAGTCGATAACCTGGTGTAATTATTAACAAAGTATTAAAACCTTGTTACAGTTTAAATCCCTAATTAGTTGGAATATTTGACTTCGGGAATAAGGTTAATTTGACGAGCATTTTATAATTATGACTGATGGACTATTATGGACAAAAACCAAATAGGTATCAAATAATCCAGGACAAAGAACAATTAACCCAGGGTAATAAATTAAAATCAAAACGTCAAACATCATGATTCCGGAAGTTTAAATAAGCATAATACTTTTATTTCATATTTCATCGTACCTTTATTTACTCTCATTTTAATTACTGCAGTTTACTTTATCACAATTTAAATTCTGTCATTTATATTATCGTCATTTATCTTTACGCTTAAAATGTAAAATCGACAAACCGATCATTAAACGGTAAAACCCCCCTTTTATAATAATAATAATACTACTTATATATATATATATATATATATATATATATATATATATATATATATATATATATATATATATATATATATATATATATATATATATTATACAAATATAGATGTGAAAAATATAGTGTACGCAATAAGCCGTCTCCCTGTGGAACGAACCGGACTTACTAAAAACTACACTACTCTACGATTAGGTACACTGCCTATAGCGTTGCAGCAGAGTTTAGGTATATCCATTCTTGATGTTTGAGCTAAGGGGTATAAAATACTATTAAATTTTAGCAGGAAATACTATTAAATACAATACAATTTTACACAAGATATTTATTTATTTATAGAATGGATATACTTAAACCTTGCTACAACACTTATAGGCAGTGTACCTAATCGTACAGTAGTGTAGTTTTTAGTAAGTCCGTTTCGTTCCACAGGGAAAATCTTTAAACAAAGCTTAACGCTATATTAGTTTACTTTTATAAAAGTACAAATATATATATAAGTAATATTATTATTATAAAGGCGGGTTTTTACCGTTTAATGACCGGTTTGTCGATTTTAAAACTTTAGTCGCAGTTAAAACCAAATGTAAAATAATAAATAAATACAAGACTTAATTTAAAGCAGAATGTAAATAACGATAATGAAATTGCGATAAATGAAAGTGCGATAAAATAAACTTGCGATAATTAAAAAGTACGATAATTAAAAGTGCAATTAAATACAATAACAATAAATAAAAATGCGATAATAAGAAGTGTAATTAAATATAAAATAAAGGAAATTAAATATGAAATAAAAGAATTATGCTTATTTAAACTTCCATAATCATGATGTTTGACGTGTTGATTTTAGTTTTATGCCCATGGGTTAATTGTCCTTTGTCCTGGATTATTTAATATGTCCTTCTGGTTTTTGTCCATAACAGTCCATCAGTCATAAATATAAAGTGCGAGTGTCCTCGTCAAATTATTCTTATACCCGAAGTTAAATATTCCAACTAATTGGGGACTTAAACTGTAACAAAATTTTAATACTTTGTTTAATAATTACACCAGAATGTCGACTGGGTGTAACCCAAGGTTTTAATATTTTGTTATCAATTATACCAAGTATCCTTGTACATAATTTCACCCCTGTTTTAATTATTCTAGTGGCTATTAATCCATTCCCGTGTCCAGTTAAATGAACGATTATTCGTACATATAAATACCCCGCTCATCGTGTCTGATCGAGTGTATATGGTAATTTATTGGGACGTCCAATTGTAAATCTTTATATTAACATTAACAAACTATTATTTAGTTAAACAAATATAAAGCCCATTAATAGCCCATAGTCTAATTTCCACAAGTGTCGTTCTTTTATCCAAACCCCAATTATGGTACAAAGCCCAATTACCCAATTTTAGTAATTAGCCCAACATCATGATTACTTCGGATTAAATAAGCATAATAATAACTTAGCTACGAGACATTAAATTAAAAAGGTTGAACATAACTTACAATGATTAAAAATAGCGTAGCGTTACACGGACAGAATTTCGACTTACACCCTTACAACATTCGCTAACATACCCTTATTATTAGGATTATAATTAAAATTAAAATTAAAATATAAATATAAATATAAATATATTTAAGTATACATATATAGAGAGAGATTGAATTTGGATGGATTTTGCGATCAAACTGCGTTTGCTTTTATAGGGAATTGAGTCCAGGTGAGCTCCGCGACTCGCGCCCTTTTTGCTCTTCAAACTCCGCGAGTCGCGGAGTTTGTAATTACAGCTCACTCCATTTTGGCTCTTTGTTTACCGACGGTTTATTATATAAATATAATATATATAATTTATATAATTAATTATATATTATATTATATTTATATACATAGTTAACTTGTAATTTTTAGTCCGTTGCGTCGAGCGTTGAGAGTTGACTCTGGTCCCGGTTCCGGATTTTCGAACGTCCTTGCGTACAATTTAATATCTTGTACTTTGCGTTTTGAATCTTGTACTCTTGTAATTTTGAGACATTTCTTATCAATAATTGGAACCTCTTTGATTGTATTTTGTACTTTTGAGCTTTTTGGTCGTTTGCGTCTTTAATTCGTCGAATCTGTCTTTTGTCTTCACCTTTTATTATTTAAACGAATATCACTTGTAAATAGAACAATTGCAACTAAAAGCTTGTCTTTCTTGGGGAATAATGCTATGAAATATATGTTCGTTTTTAGCATTATCAAATATTCCCACACTTGAGCGTTGCTTGCCCTCAAGCAATATAGTCTTGAAATACTAGAATCACTTCTTTATTCTTCACACTTTGTACATCAGTGATTTCTATACGGCGGTATAAACAATGGTAGTAACGATATGGCTTACAGTCCCACATGACTATAAAAATTTAGATCCATTAAGGAAACTGGTTCTTTATGAAAACATTTGACCTTTTGAAAATTAAATCTAGTTTTTACCCTAGATAAGTTTTCCGTAATAACCCTTTACCGGTGTTTGCAAATTATTTTTGTGGGTTTGGTGGGTTTCATATTTGAAAATTTTAGCTCAAAACTTGCGGTTTTGTGTTACCCACTTGCTAACCTTGTATTAGGAAAGCAACACGTCCAGTTTACTTGTCCCGTATATTACCTTTCGGTAAACTACCGTCCGGTTGTAAAGGAAAGCGTTGAACAAGCAACTGTTAAGGCAATGTCCCCTGACATACTTTTAATTATGGTCTATAACGTGTCGGACGCAATTACTATCCTTGGTAGGAGCAATAGTAAAGCTCACCCTTATAATTTGTAGGTTTGGCACAAGGTCCTGTCTTTGACCACTATGCAACCACCGTTCTTACGGTTGACACCCGATTTAGTTCAGGTGACCTAATGAATTCCAGGTGAATTCCTAGGATTTTACGTTCAATGGTAATGAACGCATTGAAAATGGGTTTATAGAAAACAAATCGGTTTATAATTTTGATCAAAATATTTTCTCGTTCAAGCTCGAGTTTAGATATCATTGAATTCCATGAGTTAGTAATTCTCAATCTTTAAGGTCAATCTCAAGGATTGATTAATATCAGTCTTAAAAGCTGATTTTTAATCTTTAAGGAGATTATCCTTTCTGGGGATCTGATTCATTAGTCTTATCAAGCTAATTTGCACGGTGCCTCCCCATTGTACGAGATAAATCCTTCTCATGGTTAGGATAAATCTGACCACTTGGCGAACCTGTTTAATGCTGAGGTCCGTGGATTTTCTGCTGATTTTAGTGATGACTTTTCTAGATTTTTCGTCAACCTACAGCTGGTCTGGACGACAACTTCATGACCTAAATCAAGAAGCGCGTGTCTTTTTCGGAAGACTTTACTTCCTTTTAGTGATGGAATTGATTCATCGTGTAGATCCATCTTTCTTACAGTAAATCAGGTAAAACTTTTTAGTTTAGTCCAAAGCAAAAGTATTTTCAGTTATTTGTACAAAAATATGTGATATATGTTTTGAATAACTTGGAGAATTTTCCCACACTTGGCTTTTATTTTTCCTTCTTGTTCTCCTCTATTCCATTCTTAAATGAATTCTAACATTTTGATTTGTTTCTCAATTTATGTCCTTTCCGAGGTAACAATAATTTCGGTGTTAACACCTAGTTTTATCGTTCATAAATATGTATAAATATGATTTTGAGTTCATTTAATTGGAAATTTTGAAAATTTTACTAGAAGTGGGTAGTCAGTATATAAGACTAGGGCTGTTCTTTATTATCAGAGAGCACTAGATTTTAATACAACTACTGCTTTTACTAGCATTTTTAATGGTAACCAAGTGTTTAAGATCAAAAAATTTTAAAATCCGAAAGAATTTAACCCCTTCCCACACTTAAGATCTTGCAATGCCCTCATTTGCAAGAAATCAGTAACAATTTAAATTATTGAGGGTGATTAGCGTAGAAATGATTAAATTTTACCAAAGTTTCCAAACATATTGGCGTTTGTTTTCTGAATGATAAATGGTGCACATCATTTGTTCATTCTGTCTTGTTGTTATTTCACATATATTTTGCATCTTGTCGTCAAAATTAGTTGCTTTTGCTGAACTTAATGCCAGTCTTTGAAAATGCGTTGTTTTACCCTGTTGTGTACATAAGATAAAATGTAAACATATATACATATTTTTGAAGTTTGGTATATTACCCCACATTCAAATATTATTAAAATCTAAAAATAAAAATTAGTAAAAAAAAAAAAAAAAACTAATACAATTCCAACATAAGTATTAAATGTATCAACATTACAAATAATAAAATAAATAAAACTAAGTACACTAGGGATGATACTGATACCAGTAGGGGTTCCATGCAAAACCGTATGTGCTATAGAATGCTTCGGCAGGGTTATACGTAGGATACGGTGGTTGCATCTCTATAGACCAGGGAGGGAATATGGGCGTTGGAGTAGGAATATAGTTTCTACCTATATATTGGCAATAAGCTATGATTTGGTTTTGATGAACTTGCCAATCTTCAAATGCTCTATGTCTAGCATTTTCGTACTCCTGTGAAGCTATAAACCTTTGCATTTCTTGCATTTCATTTCCCCCTCCTACATTACCTTGCTGTTGGTTTCTCTCAACCTGTGGATGTCTACCATTATATCGTACTACGGCGTTATTTTACCTCTTCAAAACTTTAGCACCATGGTATAAATTTAAACCTATTGTATCTTGAGGTTCTGGTTCTTCTACTAATAATCCCCCCCGACTTATATCCACATTGAGATACTCAGCAATCAAAGTAATAAATATACCACCTCCTATTATGCTATGCGGTCTCATCCCCCTAACCATAGCTGATAAATAAAAACCCAGACAATACGGTATACTTACAGCGCTTTGTGGGTCTCGAATACACATGTGGTAAAACAAATCCTGTTCATTTACCTTTTCCTTATTCTTACCTCTTTGTGTAATCGAGTTCGCTAAAAACCTATGAATTACTCTTAACTCTGTTCTATCTATATCTAAATAAGAGTAATTCCCCCCTTTGAACCGGTGATGGATAGTCAATTGACTCCATACACCATGTGTATCAAAATTTTCATCTATCTTTCTACCATTTAGTATCAACCCTCTACAATCGGCAGATGCTAACTCCTCAGGCGTATATATACGTAAAGCCTGAGCCATGTCTAGTAAAGACATGTGGCGCATCGAACCTCCTAACAAAAATCTAATAAAAGATCGATCGGTTAAACTAGCTACTCGATCATTTAATTCTATACTACACAACAATTCTTCACACCATACTTTATATACAGGTCTACGCATGGTGAATAAACGTACCCAGTCGTTAAAAGTAGAATTACCATACCTCTGTGCAAGTAATTCCCTAATTGGCCCGGCCAATTCTACAGCTTCTAATGGTCCCCATTCTATGACCCTAGGTACCTCAACAGCTTTAGAATGAAGAGTATGCAATCCCCGTTGGTATTTTGGATAATCTATCCAACGTCTGTCAAATCTCAAGTTCGGGTGCAAATCTTCTAAGTGCATATCAGAAAATGTCATTACTGGATGAGGTATATCTTGCTTGTAGTAGTTATCCACCTCCTGTTGGTCCGCATTCTCAGGAGGAGCATTGCAAGCTTGGGATGAAGATTCACCCCTTTCAGTCTGCAAAACACATCAAACACAATTTTTGTGCATCCAAATATGCATTAGTGTCAGCAAAATCATCAATCAAAATAATTACAATGACATGATCAATTTATATCAAACTTAAGCTCATTTTCATATTTTCATCAAATCTACACTTTTTCAAATAAGCATATAAGAAAATGTTCTCCAAGTTCATAAGCATTCAACTCAAATAACATGTCAAAATAATCATTACTAGCAATTAAACAAGTTTCAAATGGCATTATCTCTCAAAAATCAAGTTCATGAATTTTAGACTTGAAAAAGTCCACTTTAATTCTCAAAATCATGTTTAGGCTCAAAGTTTGGATCATTTAACTACCTAAGCATGTTACACTACTTAATTTAGCAACAATTCATGACAAAAATCGGCCATAACCTGTTTATATCAAAAAGCCCCAAATTTGCTCAAGAACACAAACCCTAGATTACTCAAAATTTGAAGTTTAAGGCTTCTAATCATGTTAAATAGCATCAATCTAGGTTATACAAGCATAATACATAAACAATTTAAGCATAATTACACTAAAAAGCATCAAAATCAAATTGGGTATAAAATTGCTCAAGAACACTAATTTTCGGATTAAATGGTGTTTAGGTGTAGAAATTTACCGTTTTTCTTGAGTAATTCTTTGATAGCATCCTTCTCAACATGATTTTAGTAAAAGATTTGATGATTAACGGTGAAAAAATTCGATTTTTGTGTGATATTTTCGGGTTTTTTCGCATTATGTTTTGTGGGTGTTGTGTGGACTGAGCTGTTCCAGCTCCTTTATTTTTTTCTGTAATTCGGTCCCTCCGCGAGTCGCGGTGTTTGACCCTTCAAACTCCGCGAGTCGTGGGGTTTGTATTTTTTTTTATTTTTTTTTATAAAATCTTAACTTATGAAACAATTAAGTAATTAATTTTAAAATTTTGTTTCCCTTTGTTTTAGGACGAGGTCGTTTCGGATCGATGTCCTAGTCCGTCCTTCGACAAAATTTTAAAATTTGTCTTTTTCAAGCGATTGTTTTAAAAGCTTAGATTTTTGGGTTTTTTTTTTGTCATACTTTAATTCAATAAGATTAAAAATAATGATAATAAAAGTTCTCGTCCCTCCCTCGGGTAAAGCAATTTCAGTTCAAAGACCTAGTCTTCAACTTACGACGAATTTTAAAAATCATATTTTTAACTTAGCGACATAAAGTAAATTTTTGTTTTTAAATTCACACAACTTAAATATAAAATTCAAAATTAATATTAAAAATTCACACCAAACTTAAAATTTAAAATGCATAAAAATAAAATTCATATTTTAAAAATTAAAAAATTCACACCAAACTTAATTTAAAAATTCATATTATAAATTCACACCAAACTTATATTAATTTTTCAAATATTTACAATTTTAAATATATTGATTTTACAAAGTTTATAATATTAATTTAAGATTTATATATTAATTTTAAAAACATGGTAAAAATAAAATTAAAAATCTTTTTGGCTTTTTATCCCACTTTAATCAATCAAATATTATCAAAAATATGCGCCCCTATTTTCGGTAAAGTAATTTCGGTTCCAAGACCTAATTTAACTCATGACGAATTTTTGAAATATTTTGGGTTGATTGATTAAAGATATTTATACCTTAAGAATAAACGTTAAATTTTACAGTGATGTAATAAATTTTTGTATGATATCAATAATTTCGGTCGCCAAACCTAATTTTATTTAATACCAATTTAATACTTTATAGCGAACAAATTAGTGTTTATTATCAAAAGGTTAAAAAAAAAAACTGTACAGACTTACCTGTGAGATACTATTCTTAGTTATACGATCTATCCCATTCATAAGATAGTCGGTTTAATTGGTTTTCCATGGTGACATAGGCGTAACCTCGAGCATTCAGTGTTTTTTCTTCTAAACATATGAACGGTCCGTCTCTGCATAAAGTAACAAATTCGGTGTTTGAATAGGTTTGATTATTTGAACATTTACCTCCATGTGACCATTTTCCGCATTTGTGACATCTTTCTAGGTGTCGTGCTCTTCTTTTCGCTGCGGATTTTGATTTTCCTTTACCAAATTGTAACTTATTATCTTCGCATCTGGATTCTTTTCTTACTCCGTCCAATCTTTCTCTGATTACTGATACTATTTCACTCGGAAGTGTGTCATTATTACGTTTAGTGATCAAAGCGTGTAGCATTAGACCATGGTTTAGTTCACAGGCAGTCTTCATTTCGTAAAAACCTAAAAAAAAATAAAAATTCAGAATGGGGGGAGAAGACTAGTTCTTTAGGGTCTGCTAGGGAAAGACCATTCGAGTTCCATTTTCGAGAACTACACGAAAACAGACAATCTGACTCTAACAGAAATACATATTATCCTTTAAAGACTTGATTCTCCCCACACTTAGTTAGCTGTGGTATCGAAATTGTGATTAACTTCGTTGTCGACTTCCATCGGACCATGTATGTAATGTTTAACTCTATGACCATTAACTTTAAATTCAATTCCATTGGAATTTATTAATTCTATCATTCCGTATGGGAAAACTCTTTTGACTATGAATGGTCCAGACCATCTTGATTTCAATTTTCCAGGAAATAGCTTGAATCGTGAATTGAAAAGAAGAACTCTGTCTCCTTCTTTAAATTCTTTTAAACTTCTGATTCTTTTATCATGCCATTTCTTCGTTCTTTCTTTATAGATTAATGAATTTTCGTATGCTTCATGTCTTAATTCTTCTAATTCGTTTAGTTGACTTAATCGTAGACGTCCAGCTTCATGTAAATCAAGATTACATGTTTTCAAAGCCCAAAATGCTTTGTGTTCAATTTCTACTGGAAGATGACATGCTTTTTCGTAAACAAGTCTAAAAGGTGTGGTTCCAATTGGAGTTTTATAGGCTGTTCTAAAAGCCCAGAGTGCATCCTCCAATTTAATGGACCATTCCTTCGGATTTGATCCTACGGTTTTCTCTAGAATACGTTTTAAAGCTCGGTTGGTATTTTCAACTTGTCCACTTGTTTGTGGATGATATGCGGTGGAGATTTTATGAGTTACTCCATATCTTTTAAGAACTTTCTCAGGTTGATTATTACAGAAATGAGTTCCCCGATCACTTATTAAAGCTTTCGGTGTTCCAAACCTTGCAAAAAGACATTTTAAAAAGTTGACTACACTCGTGCATCGTTAGTTGGGAGAGCTTGTGCTTCCGCCCATTTAGATACATAATCAATGGCTATGAGAATATAGAGATTATTATGAGATTTTGGAAATGGACCCATAAAGTCAATACCCCAAATGTCAAATACTTCACATACATACTTGTATGACATTTTGTGGCATTTCATCACGTTGACTTATTTTTCCGGCCCTTTGACATGCATCACAGGATTTGCAAAGAAGGTGTGCGTCTTTGTAAATTGTAGGCCAATAGAATCCAGCTTCATAAATTTTTCTTACTGTTAATTGAGGCCCATAATGCCCTCCTGTTGGTCCTGTGTGACAATGGTTTAAAATTTTACTAGCTTCATCTCCAAATACACATCGGCGTATTTTTCCATCGGGACAACTTTTAAACAGATGTGGATCTTCCCAAAAATAGTGTTTTATATCACTGAAGAATTTCTTTCGTTTTTGGTACGATAATCCTTTTTCAAGGAATCCACATACTAAATAGTTTGCATAGTCTGCAAACCATGGAATTTCATTATAATCTATCTTCAATAGATATTCATCAGGAAAGTTGTCTTGTATGGCCGATTCATTTAGAACTTCTAATTCAGGATTTTCAAGACGAGAAAGATGATCAGCGGCGAGATTTTCTGCTCCTCTTTTATCTCGGATTTCAATATCGAACTCTTGTAAGAGTAAGATCCAGCGGATTAATCTTGGTTTAGCATCTTGTTTCGAAAATAGGTATCTAAGAGCAGAATGGTCGGTATAGACCACCGTTTTTGCTAGAACGAGATATGATCGAAATTTGTCAAAAGCAAAGACAATAGCAAGGAGTTCTTTTTCAGTAGTTGTATAGTTCGTTTGTGCTCCTTGTAACGTCTTACTAGCATAATATATAGGTTGAAATCGTTTTTCAATCCTTTGTCCTAAAACGGCTCCCATTGCAAAATCACTTGCATCGCACATTAATTCAAACGGTAGATTCCAATTTGGTGTTATCATGATCGGCGCATTAGTGAGTTTCTCTTTAAGAATATTAAAAGATTTGATACATTCATCTGAAAAGATGAATGTAGCATCTTTTTCTAGGAGTTTATTCATAGGAGTGGCAATTTTAGAAAAATCTTTTATGAAACGTCGGTAAAAACCGGCATGCCCTAGAAAACTCCTAACTCCTCTAACATTGGTGGGATGTGGAAGTTTAGCAATTACATCTACTTTAGCTCTATCCACTTCAATTCCTTCTTTTGAAATTTTATGTCCAAGAACGATGCCTTCTTTAACCATGAAATGGCATTTCTCCCAATTAAGTACTAGATTTGATTGTTCGCATCTAATTAGCATTCGTTCAAGATTATCTAGACATGTTTCAAATGTATCACCGAAGACTGAAAAGTCATCCATGAAAACTTCCATGCATTCTTCTATCATGTCGTGAAAAATCGCCATCATGCACCTTTGAAAGGTTGCAGGGGCGTTGCAAAGTCCAAATGGCATGCGTTTGTAAGCAAAAGTACCATAAGGGCACGTGAATGTGGTTTTCTCTTGATCTTCGGGTGCTATTGGAATTTGAAAATATCCGGAAAATCCATCTAGAAAACAATAGTAACTATTTTCGGCTAATCTTTCCAACATTTGATCAATGAAAGGTAAGGGAAAGTGATCTTTTCTGGTGGCGTCATTTAATTTTCTATAATCAATACACACACGCCATCCTGTTATAGTCCTAGTAGGAATAAGCTCATTTTTTTCATTTGTAATGACAGTCATGCCACCCTTTTTAGGCACGCATTGAACTGGGCTTACCCATGGACTATCAGAGATTGGATAAATTAAACCTGCATCTAGCAGTTTAATAATCTCTTTCTTAACTACATCTTGCATATTAGGATTTAGTCTTCGTTGGCGTTGCACATACGTTTTATGACCTTCTTCCATAAGGATTTTATGTGTGCAATACGAAGGACTTATTCCTTTAATATCATGAATCTTCCATGCAATGGCTGGTTTATGAGCTTTCAACACAGAAATGAGTTGTGATTTCTCATTTTTAGTAAGAGAAGACGATATTATTACAGGTAATTCAGATTCACCATGTAAATAAGCGTATTCAAAATGGTTTGGAAGTGGCTTTAACTCTAATTTCGGAGGTTCTTCTATCGATGATTTATATCGATATCTGTCTTCTTCTTTTAGCATTTGAATTTCTTCTGTTGTTGGTTCATATCCATTAGCTATAAGTGTAGCTAATATTTCAGATTCATTAATTGGTTCATTACCTTCTCCTAAAGAACATTCTCCTGTTCCTTGTAATTCTGGAAATTCTTCTAACAATTCTGCATGTGCATCTATAGTTTGAATATAATAACATGTATCATCTGCAGATTGCGGTTGTTGCATTACTCTATCAACTGAAAAGGTAACATTCTCATCCTCTATACTTAGGGTTAATTTCTTACCAAACACGTCTATCATTGCTTTAGCCGTATTTAAGAATGGTCTTCATAATATGAGAGGAACTTGAGAATCTTCTTCCATGTCCAGAACAACAAAATCTACTGGAAATACTAAAGTACCAACTTTAACTAGCATGTTCTCCATTATCCCTCTAGGATATTTTATTGATCTATCAGCTAGTTGTATGCTTATTCTTGTTGGTTTCAATTCTCCAAGGTCTAGTTTAGCGTATAGTGAATACGGCATTAAATTTATACTAGCACCTAAGTCTGCCAATGCTTCTATTGAACTAAGACTACCCAGAAAACATGGAATTGTGAAACTTCCTGGATCAGATAATTTTTCTGGTATCTTATTCAACAGCACTGCTGAACAATTAGCATTCATAGTAACGGCCGAGAGTTCTTCCATTTTCTTTCTATTTGTGATCAGATCTTTCAGAAATTTAGCATATCTAGGCATTCCTGAAATCACATCAATAAAAGGAAGATTTACATTTATCTGTTTAAACATATCCAAGAATTTGGATTGCTCGGCTTCAAGTTTCTCTTTCTTCATTTTACTCGGTTAAGGAAGTGGTGGTTAGTATGGTTTAACATAAGGTTTATCCTTAACTGTGTTATCTTCATTAACCTTGTAGTGACCCGAACTTTTCCATGTTTATATATATTAATTGAGATTGATATTTACATGATTAAATGTTTCCAACATGTTAAGCAATCAAACTTGTTAAGACTTGATTAATTGAAATATGTTTCATATAGACAATTGACCACCCAAGTTGACTGGTGATTCACGAACGTTAAAACTTGTAAAAACTATATGATGACATATATATGGATATATATATAGTTAACATGATACTATGATAAGTAAACATATCATTAAGTATATTAACAATGAACTACATATGTAAAAACAAGACTACTAACTTAATGATTTTTAAACGAGACATATATGTAACGATTATCGTTGTAAAGACATTTAATGTATATATATCATATTAAGAGATATTCATACATGATAATATCATGATAATATAATAATTTAAAATCTCATTTGATATTATAAACATTGGGTTAACAACATTTAACAAGATCGTTAACCTAAAGGTTTCAAAACAACACTTACATGTAACGACTAACGATGACTTAACGACTCAGTTAAAATGTATATACATGTAGTGTTTTAATATGTATTTATACACTTTTGAAAGACTTCAATACACTTATCAAAATACTTCTACTTAACAAAAATGCTTACAATTACATCCTCGTTCAGTTTCATCAACAATTATACTCGTATGCACCCGTATTCGTACTCGTACAATACACAGCTTTTAGATGTATGTACTATTGGTATATACACTCCAATGATCAGCTCTTAGCAGCCCATGTGAGTCACCTAACACATGAGGGAACCATCATTTGGCAACTAGCATGAAATATCTCATAAAATTACAAAAATATGAGTAATCATTCATGACTTATTTACATGAAAACAAAATTACATATCCTTTATATCTAATCCATACACCAACGACCAAAAACACCTACAAACACTTTCATTCTTCAATTTTCTTTATCTAATTGATCTCTCTCAAGTTCTATCTTCAAGTTCTAAGTGTTCTTCATAAATTCTACAAGTTCTAGTTACATAAAATCAAGAATACTTTCAAGTTTGCTAGCTCACTTCCAATCTTGTAAGGTGATCATCCAACCTCAAGAAATCTTTGTTTCTTACAGTAGGTTATCATTCTAATACAAGGTAATAATCATATTCAAACTTTGGTTCAATTTCTATAACTATAACAATCTTATTTCAAGTGATGATCTTACTTGAACTTGTTTTCGTGTCATGATTCTGCTTCAAGAACTTCGAGCCATTCAAGGATCCGTTGAAGCTAGATCCATTTTTATCTTTTCCAGTAGGTTTATCTAAGGAACTTAAGGTAGTAATTATGCTCATAACATCATTCGATTCATACATATAAAGCTATCTTATTCGAAGGTTTAAACTTGTAATCACTAGAACATAGTTTAGTTAATTCTAAACTTGTTCGCAAACAAAAGTTAATCCTTCTAACTTGACTTTTAAAATCAACTAAACACATGTTCTATATCTATATGATATGCTAACTTAATGATTTAAAACCTGGAAACACGAAAAATACCGTAAAACCGGATTTACGCCGTCGTAGTAACACCGCGGGCTATTTTGGGTTAGTTAATTAAAAACTATTATAAACTTTGATTTAAAAGTTGTTATTCTGAGAAAATGATTTTTATTATGAACATGAAACTATATCCAAAAATTATGGTTAAACTCAAAGTGGAAGTATGTTTTCTAAAATGGTCATCTAGACGTCATTCTTTCGACTGAAATGACTACCTTTACAAAAACGACTTGTAACTTATTTTTCCGACTATAAACCTATACTTTTTCTGTTTAGATTCATAAAATAGAGTTCAATATGAAACCATAGCAATTTGATTCACTCAAAACGGATTTAAAATGAAGAAGTTATGGGTAAAACAAGATTGGATAATTTTTCTCATTTTAGCTACGTGAAAATTGGTAACAAATCTATTCCAACCATAACTTAATCAACTTGTATTGTATATTATGTAATCTTGAGATACCATAGACACGTATACAATGTTTCGACCTATCATGTCGACACATCTATATATATTTCGGAACAACCATAGACACTCTATATGTGAATGTTGGAGTTAGCTATACAGGTTTGAGGTTGATTCCAAAATATATATAGTTTGAGTTGTGATCAATACTGAGATACGTATACACTGGGTCGTGGATTGATTCAAGATAATATTTATCGATTTATTTCTGTATATCTAACTGTGGACAACTAGTTGTGGGTTACTAACGAGGACAGCTGACTTAATAAACTTAAAACATCAAAATATATTAAAAGTGTTGTAAATATATTTTGAACATACTTTGATATATATGTATATATTGTTATAGGTTCGTGAATCAATCAGTGGCCAAGTCTTACTTCCCGACGAAGTAAAAATCTGTGAAAGTGAGTTATAGTCCCACTTTTAAAATCTAATATTTTTGGGATGAGAATACATGCATGTTTTATAAATGATTTACAAAATAGACACAAGTACGTGAAACTACATTCTATGGTTGAATTATCGAATCGAATATGCCCCTTTTTATTAAGTCTGGTAATCTAAGAATTAGGGAACAGACACCCTAATTGACGCGAATCCTAAAGATAGATCTATTGGGCCTAACAAACCCCATCCAAAGTACCGGATGCTTTAGTACTTCGAAATTTATATCATATCCGAAGGGTGTCCCGGAATGATGGGGATATTCTTATATATGCATCTTGTTAATGTCGGTTACCAGGTGTTCACCATATGAATGACTTTTATCTCTATGTATGGGATGTGTATTGAAATATGAAATCTTGTGGTCTATTATATTGATTTGATATATATAGGTTAAACCTATAACTCACCAACATTTTTGTTGACGTTTTAAGCATGTTTATTCTCAGGTGATTATTAAGAGCTTCCGCTGTCGCATACTTAAATAAGGACGAGATTTGGAGTCCATGCTTGTATGATATTGTGTAAACACTGCATTCAAGAAACTTATTTTGTTGTAACATATTTGTATTGTAAACCATTATGTAATGGTCGTGTGTAAACAGGATATTTTAGATTATCATTATTTGATAATCTACGTAAAGCTTTTTAAACCTTTATTGATGAAATAAAGGTTATGGTTTGTTTTAAAATGAATGCAGTCTTTGAAAAATGTCTCATATAGAGGTCAAAACCTCGCAACAAAATCAATTAATATGGAACGTTTTTAATCAATAAGAACGGGACATTTCAGTTGGTATCAGAGCGTTGGTCTTAGAGAACCAGAATTTTGCATTAGTGTGTCTTATCGAGTTTGTTAGAATGCATTAGTGAGTCTGGACTTCGATCGTGTTTACTTGAAAAATGATTGCTTAACAAATTTTGTTGGAAACTATATATTTTTAACATGTGAATATTATGTGATATATTAATCTCTTAACGCGTTTGATATTATGTGATAGATGTCTACCTCTAGAACAAGTCCCATTGACTCACCTAATAATAATGAAGAGTCAAATGTAAATTGGAATGATTCGTGGACTGATTCACAAGTTCCCGAAGAGGAACCGGAAGAAGAGTCGGAACCGGAAGAAGAATCGGAACCGGAAGAAGAATCGGAACCGGATGAAGAAATAGAACCGGTGGGGGAAATAATAAAACGGTTAAGTAAAAGAAAATCCTCAACCAACCTACCAAGGTTAATTATGGTCAATGGTGTTTCCGCCAAGGAAGCAAAATATTGGGAGGATTACCAATTCTCCGATGAATCGGATTCCGACGAGAATTCCGATGATGTTATAGAAATTACCCCAACTGAATTTAAAAAGGCAAAAGAAAATAATAAGGGAAAGGGCATAAAAATAGAGAAATCTAATTCCAACCCCGATGAACTTTATATGTATCGTCAACCCCCGAAGTCCTTAAGTTGTAACAATGACCCGGGAACCTCTAAACCACCAAGTTTTTCTAAACCAATGTGGAAAACGACGGCTCGTATTAGGGGAACATCATATATCCCTAGAAACTTGGCAAAACGAACCAAAACCGAAGAAGAAGAAACAAGCGAGTCGGAATAAGATAGTTGTATTCGTGTGGTGTAATATATGTAATATAGTGTGCTTATGCTTTATGATATATGTAAAAATTGCTTGTATTAATAAGTATTTTTTTTTATGAATCTAACTCTTGTCTATTTTACAGTATAAAAACACAAAATAGATAGACAACCCAATATTTTAAGAGACCTACCCGGAGACATGATTGATGAAATCTTGTCTAGAGTCGGTCAGAATTCTTCGGCACAACTATTTAAGGCTAGACCAGTTTGTAAGACATTCGAAGAACGTTCCAAGAATGCCTTGGTTTATAAAAGGCTTTCATTCGAAAGATGGGGGATATCACATTGGGAAATCCATAAGTTACGATGTGTTTACTTTGACGCATATATTGCGGGGAACCCAAATGCTATTTTACGCAATGGGTTAAGAAATTATTTTGACTCAATATATCCGAATATTGGACTTTGTGATTTAGAAAAAGCGGCTAACATGCAACATAAAGAAGCATGTTATGCTTACGGATTAGTAATGTTCGCTTCTCACCAAAGCAAGAACATCGGGCTACAACTATTAAACAAAACGTTCCCACAAGTGACGGAGTCGGTAATTGGGGTAAAAAATGAGGTTTTTAGATTGTTACGAGACTGTTGGACATTACGTAACCCTCGTCCCTTTGACGACGTTACAACACGCTGTCTTATCAACGGCCATAACGGTTATGTTTGTAGTGACCCGAACTATTCCATGTTTATATATATTAATTGAGATTGATATTTACATGATTAAATGTTTCCAACATGTTAAGCAATCAAACTTGTTAAGACTTGATTAATTGAAATATGTTTCATATAGACAATTGACCACTCAAGTTGACCGGCGATTCACGAACGTTAAAACTTGTAAAAACGACATGACGATATATATATGGATATACATATGGTTAACATGAGATTATGATAAGTAAGTATCTCCATAAGTATATTAACAATGAGTTATATACATATAAACAAGACTACTAACCTAAGGATTTCGAAACGAGACATATATGTAACGATTATCGTTGTAACGACATTTAAATGTATATATATCATATTAAGATATATTAATATATCATAATATCATGATAATATAATAATTTAACATCTCATTAGATATAATAAACAATGGGTTAACAACATTAATTGAGATCGTTAACTTAAAGGTTTCAAAACAACACTTACATGTAACGACTAACGATGACTTAACGACTCAGTTAAAATGTATATACATGTAGTGTATTTAGATGTATTAAAATACTTTTGGAAGACTTCAAGACATATATCAAAACACTCATACTTAACGAAAATGGTTACAGTTACTTTCCCATTCTTTTCTTTCATCAAGAATTCTAGTCGTATTTTTACCCGTATTATACACAGCTTCAAAACGTACTTACTATGGGTATATACCAATAGGAACTAGCATGGGATTCCACTCTTGATTATGTCATGTATGACTAATCAATTTTAACTTCTACCATGAGCTAGTCAACTAACTAGAACTCCTTTTAACCCCACTCACCACTCACCAATTACCACTCATCATTCACTCCATTTCACTTCCAATTCTCTTTCTAATTATCTCTCAACACACCCACACTATTATGAACGTATTTTTCCAGTAGTTAATCATCATCTTCATCAAAAATCATTTCAAGAATCAAGCTATAATCATCATAGGAAGAACACTTCAAGTACACTTCAAAAATCCCTTCAAGTTTACTAATTTACTTCCAAGCTTTCTAATCCATTCCAAGTAATCATCTAAGATCAAGAAACCTTTGTTATATACAGTAAGTTATCTTTCTTATTCAAGGTAATATTCATATTCAAACTTTGATTCAATTTCTATAACTATAAACTATCTTAATTCGAGTAAAAATCTTACTTGAACTTGTTTTTGTGTCATGATCCTACTTCAAGAACTTTCAAGCCATCCAAGATCCTTTGAAGCTAGATCATTTCTTGTCACTTCCAGTAGGTTTACCTACTAAACTTGAGATAGTAATGATGTTCATAACATCATCTGATTCATACATATAAAGCTATCTTATTCGAAGGTTTAAACTCGTAATCACTAGAACATAGTTTAGTTAATTCTAAACTTGTTCGCAAACAAAAGTTAATCCTTCTAACTTGACTTTTAAAATTAACTAAACACATGTTCTATATCTATATGATATGCTAACTTAATGATTTAAAACCTGAAAACACGAAAAACACCGTAAAACCGGATTTACGCCGTCGTAGTAACACCGCGGGCTGTTTTGGGTTAGTTAATTAATAACTATGATAATCTTTGATTTAAAAGTTGTTATTCTGAGAAAATGATTTTTGTTATGAACATGAAACTATATAAAAAAATTATGGTTAAACTCAAAGTGGAAGTATGTTTTCTAAAATGGTCATCTAGACGTCGTTTTTTCGACTGAAATGACTACCTTTACAAAAACGACTTGTAACTTATTCTTCCGACTATAAACCTATACTTTTTCTGTTTAGATTCATAAAATAGAGTTCAATATGAAACCATAGCAATTTGATTCACTCAAAACGAATTTAAAATGAAGAAGTTATGGGTAAAACAAGATTGGATAATTTTTCTCATTTTAGCTACGTGAAAATTGGTAACAAATCTATTCCAACCATAACTTAATCAACTTGTATTGTATATTATGTAATCTTGAGATACCATTGACACGTATACAATGTTTCGACCTATCATGTCGACACATCTATATATATTTCGGAACAACCATAGACACTCTATATGTGAATGTTGGAGTTAGCTATACAGGGTTGAGGTTGATTCCAAAATATATATAGTTTGAGTTGTGATCAATACTGAGATACGTATACACTGGGTCGTGGATTGATTCAAGATAATATTTATCGATTTATTTCTGTACATCTAACTGTGGACAACTAGTTGTAGGTTACTAACGAGGACAGCTGACTTAATAAACTTAAAACATCAAAATATATTAAAAGTGTTGTAAATATATTTTGAACATACTTTGATATATATGTATATATTGTTATAGGTTCGTGAATCAACCAGTGGCCAAGTCTTACTTCCCGACGAAGTAAAAATCTGTGAAAGTGAGTTATAGTCCCACTTTTAAAATCTAATATTTTTGGAATGAGAATACATGCAGGTTTTATAAATGATTTACAAAATAGACACAAGTACGTGAAACTACATTCTATGGTTGAATTATCGAAATCGAATATGCCCCTTTTTATTAAGTCTGGGAATCTAAGAATTAGGGAACAGACACCCTAATTGACGCGAATCCTAAAGATAGATCTATTGGGCCTAACAAACCCCATCCAAAGTACCGGATGCTTTAGTACTTCGAAATTTATATCATATCCGAAGGGTGTCCCGGAATGATGGGGATATTCTTATATATGCATCTTGTTAATGTCGGTTACCAGGTGTTCACCATATGAATGATTTTTATCTCTATGTATGGGATGTGTATTGAAATATGAAATCTTGTGGTCTATTGTTACGATTTGATATATATAGGTTAAACCTATAACTCACCAACATTTTTGTTGACGTTTAAAGCATGTTTATTCTCAGGTGAATATTAAGAGCTTCCGCTGTTGCATACTAAAATAAGGACAAGATTTGGAGTCCATGTTTGTATGATATTGTGTAAAAACTGCATTCAAGAAACTGATTTCGATGTAACATATTTGTATTGTAAACCATTATGTAATGGTCGTGTGTAAACAGGATATTTTAGATTATCATTATTTGATAATCTACGTAAAGCTTTTTAAACCTTTATTTATGAAATAAAGGTTATGGTTTGTTTTAAAAATGAATGCAGTCTTTGAAAAACGTCTCATATAGAGGTCAAAACCTCGCAACGAAATCAATTAATATGGAACGTTTTTAATCAATAAGAACGGGACATTTCAGTTGGTATCAGAGCGTTGGTCTTAGAGAACCAGAATTTTGCATTAGTGTGTCTTATCGAGTTTGTTAGGATGCATTAGTAAGTCTGGACTTCGACCGTGTTTACTTGAAAAATGATTGCTTAACAAATTTTGTTGGAAACTATATATTTTTAACATGTGAATATTATGTGATATATTAATCTCTTAACGCGTTTGATATTATGTGATAGATTTCTACCTCCAGAACAAGTCCCATTGACTCACCTAATAATAATGAAGAGCCAAATGTAAATTGGAATGATTCGTGGACTGATTCACAAGTTCCCGAAGAGGAACCGGAAGAAGAGTCAGAACCGAAAGAAGAATCAGAAACGGAAGAGGAGGAACCGGATGAAGAAATAGAACCGGTGGGGGAAATAATAAAACGGTTAAGTAAAAGAAAATCCTCAACCAACCGACCAAGGTTAATTATGGTCAATGGTGTTTCCGCCAAGGAAGCAAAATATTGGGAGGATTCTCCGATGAATCGGATTCCGGCGAGAATTCCGATGATGTTATAGAAATTACCCCAACTGAATTTAAAAAGGCAAAAGAAAATAATAAGGGAAAGAGCATAAAAATAGAGAAATCTAATTCCAACCCCGATGAACTTTATATGTATCATCAACCCCAGAAGTCCTTAAGTTGTAACAATGACCCGGGAACCTCTAAACCACCAGGTTTTTCTAAACCAATGTGGAAAATTACGGCTCGTATTAGGGGAACATCATATATCCCTAGAAACTTGGCAAAACGAACCAAAACCGAAGAAGAAGAAACAAGCGAGCCGGAATAAGATAGTTGTATTCGTGTGGTGTAATATATGTAATATAGTGTGCTTATGCTTTATGATATATGTAAAAATTGCTTGTATTAATAAGTATTTTTTTTTATGAATCTAACTCTTGTCTATTTTACAGTATAAAAACACAAAATGGATAGACAACCCAATATTTTAAGAGACCTACCCGGAGACATGATTGATGAAATCTTGTCTAGAGTCGGTCAGAATTCTTCGGCACAACTATTTAAGGCGAGATCAGTTTGTAAGACATTCGAAGAACGTTCCAAGAATGCCTTGGTTTATAAAAGGCTTTCGTTCGAAAGATGGGGGATATCACATTGGGAAATCCATAAGTTACGATGTGTTTACTTTGACGCATATATTGCGGGGAACCCAAATGCTATTTTACGCAATGGGTTAAGAAATTATTTTGACTCAATATATCCGAATATTAGACTTCGTGATTTAGAAAAAGCGGCTAACATGCAACATAAAGAAGCATGTTATGCTTACGGATTAGTAATGTTCGCTTCTCACCGAAGTGAGAACAAGAACATCGGGCTACAACTATTAAACAAAACGTTCCCACAAGTGACGGAGTCGGTAATTGGGGTAAGAAATGAGGTTTTTAGATTGTTACGGGACTGTTGGACATTACGTAACCCTCGTCCCTTTGACGACGTTACAACACGCTGTCTTATCAACGGCCATAACGGTTATGTTTCACAAGACCAAGGATGGGAAGTAGTCCTAGTAAAACCAGAATGCATGACTTGTTTCTGGACGTATGAATTACGTGTCTTTATTGCCTTTGCTGAACGACTTGTGTACTAGCTAGAATTATCTTCACAACTATCTTGTATCAAAGTTATTGTGTGCTATATTTCATGCTTTATTTAAAAAAAGCGGTATTGTAAGTTTGTAAAATATTGTATAAAAGTTTGAACGCGAAATATTATTATAATCAGTTTTTCATATAGAATTGTAGTAGTTGAATTGTATATTAGCTACTAAGTATGAACTTAACGGGTAGGTACTACCCGAATTTAAACTTATAAAACGCTAATATGAAGAAAAAGCTTTTATAAATGAGTTCATATTATGCTACGAAATACTATTAACTACTCTTAATATTCTGTATGATTAACTTGTTCCATTTGACTATTTTGAAGGAAATGGCACCGACTACTCGACACACCGTGAATATGAATGAAGAGGAATTCTGTACTTTTCTAGCTTCAAACATAGCCGCAGTACAGGCTGCGCTACATACCAAAAATAACCTTGGATCTAGCAATACAGGAAATCGTGTAGGATGCACCTACAAAGAATTCACTGCCTGCAAACCTTTGGAATTTGATGGAACCGAAGGACCGATCGGATTGAAACGGTGGACCGAGAAGGTTGAATCGGTGTTTGCCATAAGTAAGTGTACTGAAGAGGATAAAGTAAAGTACGCTACGCATACCTTCACAGGTTCTGCGTTAACATGGTGGAATACCTATCTAGAGCAAGTGGGACAAGACGATGCGTACGCACTACCGTGGTCAACATTCAAGCACTTGATGAACGAGAAGTACCATCCCAGAACCGAGGTCAATAAGCTCAAGACAGAACTTAGAGGGTTACGAACCCAAGGATTTGATATTACCACGTACGAAAGACGATTCACAGAATTGTGCCTATTGTGTCCGGGAGCATTCGAAGATGAGGAAGAGAAGATCGACGCATTTGTGAAAGGATTACCGGAAAGAATCCAAGAAGATATAAGTTCACACGAGCCCGCCTCCATACAACAGGCATGTAGAATGGCTCACAAACTAGTAAACCAGATTGAAGAAAGAATTAAAGAACAGACTGCTGAAGGGGCCAATGTGAAGCAAGTCAAAAGAAAGTGGGAGGAAAACGGTGATAAGAATCACCAATACAACAACAACAACAATTACAACAATAATCGCAACAATATCCCAACAATCGCAACATCAATCGCAACTACAACAAACGGCCCAACAACAACAACAACAACAACAACAACAGCAACTACAACAATCATCCCAACAACAATAATAACCGCAACAACAACAACAATCAGAAGCAGCTATGCCAAAGGTGTGAAAAGTATCACTCGGGGTTCTGCATCAAATTTTGCAACAAGTGTAAAAGAAATGTTCATAGCGTAGCGAAGTGTGAGGTCTACGGACCAGGGGTTAATAGAACGAAAGGAACAAATGGTGTCGGAACGAGTAATGGCGGAGCAAGTAGTGTCGGAGCAAGTTATGCCAATATAGTTTGTTATAAATGTGGAAAACCGGGCCACATTATTAGAAATTGCCCGAACCAGGAGAACACGAATGGACAAGGCCGCGGAAGAGTTTTCAATATTAATGCGGCAGAGGCACAGGAAGACCCGGAGCTTGTTACGGGTACGTTTCTTATTGACAATAAATCTGCTTACGTTTTATTTGATTCGGGTGCGGATAGAAGCTATATGAGTAGAGATTTTTGTGCTAAATTAAGTTGTCCATTGACGCCTTTGGATAGTAAATTTTTACTCGAATTAGCAAATGGTAAATTAATTTCAGCAGATAATATATGTCGGAATCAAGAAATTAAACTGGTTAGCGAAACATTTAAGATTGATTTGATACCAGTAGAGTTAGGGAGTTTTGATGTGATAATCGGTATGGACTGGTTGAAAGAAGTGAAAGCAGAGATCGTTTGTTACAAAAATGCAATTCGCATTATACGAGAAAAAGGAAAACCCTTAATGGTGTACGGAGAAAAGGGCAACACGAAGCTACATCTTATTAGTAATTTGAAGGCACAAAAACTAATAAGAAAAGGTTGCTATGCTGTTCTAGCACACGTCGAGGAAGTACAAACTGAAGAAAAGAGCATCAATGATGTTCCCGTCGCAAAAGAATTTCCCGATGTATTTCCGAAAGAATTACCGGGATTACCCCCACATCGATCCGTTGAATTTCAAATAGATCTTGTACCAGGAGCTGCACCAATAGCTCGTGCTCCTTACAGACTAGCACCCAACGAGATAAAAGAACTGCAAAGCCAATTACAAGAACTTTTAGAGCATGGTTTCATTCAACCAAGCACATCACCGTGGGGAGCTCCTGTTTTGTTTGTCAAGAAAAAAGATGGTACATTCAGGTTGT
Organism: Rutidosis leptorrhynchoides; assembly: GCF_046630445.1. NCBI lineage: Eukaryota > Viridiplantae > Streptophyta > Magnoliopsida > Asterales > Asteraceae > Rutidosis > Rutidosis leptorrhynchoides. The sequence goes on from NC_092343.1 coordinate 346,127,098, forward strand.
GTATCGACTACCGAGAGTTGAACAAACTTACCATCAAGAACCGCTACCCACTACCGAGAATCGACGACTTATTTGATCAACTACAAGGCTCGTCTGTTTATTCAAAGATTGACTTACGTTCCGGGTATCATCAAATGCGGGTGAAAGAAGATGATATTCCAAAGACTGCTTTCAGAACACGTTACGGTCATTAAGAGTTTATGGTCATGCCATTTGGTTTAACTAATGCACCAGCTGTGTTCATGGACCTCATGAACCGAGTGTGTGTACCATACCTTGACAAGTTTGTCATTGTTTTCATTGATGACATACTTATTTACTCAAAGAATGACCAAGAACACGGTGAACATTTGAGAAAGGTGTTAGAAGTATTGAGGAAGGAAGAATTGTACGCTAAGTTTTCAAAGTGTGCATTTTGGTTGGAAGAAGTTCAATTCCTCGGTCACATAGTAAACAAAGAAGGTATTAAGGTGGATCCGGCAAAGATAGAAACTGTTGAAAAGTGGGAAACCCCAAAAACTCCGAAACACATACGCCAGTTTTTAGGACTAGCTGGTTACTACAGAAGGTTCATCCAAGACTTTTCCAGAATAGCAAAACCCTTGACTGCATTAACGCATAAAGGGAAGAAATTTGAATGGAATGATGAACAAGAGAAAGCGTTTCAGTTATTGAAGAAAAAGCTAACTACGGCACCTATATTGTCATTGCCTGAAGGGAATGATGATTTTGTGATTTATTGTGACGCATCAAAGCAAGGTCTCGGTTGTGTATTAATGCAAAGTACGAAGGTGATTGCTTATGCGTCTAGACAATTGAAGATTCACGAACAAAATTATACGACGCATGATTTGGAATTAGGCGCGGTTGTTTTTGCATTAAAGACTTGGAGGCACTACTTATATGGGGTCAAAAGTATTATATATACCGACCACAAAAGTCTTCAACACATATTTAATCAGAACAACAGAATATGAGGCAGCGTAGGTGGATTGAATTGTTGAATGATTACGACTTTGAAATTCATTACCACCCGGGGAAGGCAAATGTGGTAGCCGATGCCTTGAGCAGGAAGGACAGAGAACCCATTCGAGTAAAATCTATGAATATAATGATTCATAATAACCTTACTACTCAAATAAAGGAGGCGCAACAAGGAGTTTTAAAAGAGGGAAATTTAAAGGATGAAATACCCAAAGGATCGGAGAAGCATCTTAATATTCGGGAAGACGGAACCCGGTATAGGGCTGAAAGGATTTGGGTACCAAAATTTGGAGATATGAGAGAAATGGTACTTAGAGAAGCTCATAAAACCAGATACTCAATACATCCTGGAACGGGGAAGATGTACAAGGATCTCAAGAAAAATTTTTGGTGGCCGGGTATGAAAGCCGATGTTGCTAAATACGTAAGAGAATGTTTGACGTGTTCTAAGGTCAAAGCTGAGCATCAGAAACCATCAGGTCTACTTCAACAACCCGAAATCCCGGAATGGAAATGGGAAAACATTACCATGGATTTCATCTCTAAATTGCCAAGGACTGCAAGTGGTTTTGATACTATTTGGGTAATAGTTGATCGCCTCACCAAATCAGCACACTTCCTGCCAATAAGAGAAGATGACAAGATGGAGAAGTTAGCACGACTGTATTTGAAGGAAGTCGTCTCCAGACATGGAATACCAATCTCTATTATCTCTGATAGGGATGGCAGATTTATTTCAAGATTCTGGAAGACATTACAGCAAGCATTAGGAACTCGTCTAGACATGAGTACTGCCTATCATCCACAAACTGATGGGCAGAGAGAAAGGATGATACAAATGCTTGAAGACATGCTACGAGCATGTGTTATTGATTTCGGAAACAGTTGGGATCGACATCTACCGTTAGCAGAATTTTCCTACAACAACAGCTACCATTCAAGCATTGAGATGGCGCCGTTTGAAGCACTTTATGGTAGAAAGTGCAGGTCTCCGATTTGTTGGAGTGAAGTGGGGGATAGACAGATTACGGGTCCGGAGATTATACAAGAAACTAACGAGAAGATCATCCAAATTCAACAACGGTTGAAAACCGCCCAAAGTCGACAAAAGAGCTATGCTGACATTAAAAGAAAAGATATAGAATTTGAAATTGGAGAGATGGTCATGCTTAAAGTTGCACCTTGGAAAGGCGTTGTTCGATTTGGTAAACGAGGGAAATTAAATCCAAGGTATATTGGACCATTCAAGATTATTGATCGTGTCGGACCAGTAGCTTACCGACTTGAGTTACCTCAACAACTCGCGGCTGTACATAACACTTTCCACATCTCGAATTTGAAGAAATGTTTTACTAAAGAAGATCTCACTATTCCGTTAGATGAAATCCAAATCAACGAAAAACTTCAATTCATCGAAGAACCCGTCGAAATAATGGATCGTGAGGTTAAAAGACTTAAGCAAAATAAGATACCAATTGTTAAGGTTCGATGGAATGCTCGTAGAGGACCCGAGTTCACCTGGGAGCGTGAAGATCAGATGAAGAAGAAATACCCGCATCTATTTCCAGAAGATTCGTCAACACCTTCAACAGCTTAAAATTTCGGGACGAAATTTATTTAACGGGTAGGTACTGTAGTGACCCGAACTTTTCCATGTTTATATATATTAATTGAGATTGATATTTACATGATTAAATGTTTCCAACATGTTAAGCAATCAAACTTGTTAAGACTTAATTAATTGAAATATGTTTCATATAGACAATTGACCACCCAAGTTGACCGGTGATTCACGAACGTTAAAACTTGTAAAAACTATATGATGACATATATATGGATATATATATATATATATATATATATATATATATATATATATATATATATATATATATATATATATATATATATATATATATATATATATATATATAGTTAACATGATACTATGATAAGTAAACATATCATTAAGTATATTAACAATGAACTACATATGTAAAAACAAGACTACTAACTTAATGATTTTTAAACGAGACATATATGTAACGATTATCGTTGTAAAGACATTTAATGTATATATATCATATTAAGAGATATTCATACATGATAATATCATGATAATATAATAATTTAAAATCTCATTTCATATTATAAACATCGGGTTAACAACATTTAACAAGATCGTTAACCTAAAGGTTTCAAAACAACACTTACATGTAACGACTAACGATGACTTAACGACTCAGTTAAAATGTATATACATGTAGTGTTTTAATATTTATTTATACACTTTTGAAAGACTTCAATACACTTATCAAAATACTTCTACTTAACAAAAATGCTTACAATTACATCCTTGTTCAGTTTCATCAACAATTCTACTCGTATGCACCCGTATTCGTACTCGTACAATACACATCTTTTAGATGTATGTACTATTGGTATATACACTTCAATAATCAGCTCTTAGCAGCCCATGTGAGTCACCTAACACATGTGGGAACCATCATTTGGCAACTAGCATGAAATATCTCATAAAATTACAAAAATATGAGTAATCATTCATGACTTATTTACATGAAAACAAAATTACATATCCTTTATATCTAATCCATACACCAACGACCAAAAACACCTACAAACACTTTCATTCTTCAATTTTCTTCATCTAATTGATCTCTCTCGAGTTCTATCTTCAAGTTCTAAGTGTTCTTCATAAATTCTACAAGTTCTAGTTACATAAAATCAAGAATACTTTCAAGTTTGCTAGCTCACTTCCAATCTTGTAAGGTGATCATCCAACCTCAAGAAATTTTTGTTTCTTACAGTAGGTTATCATTCTAATACAAGGTAATAATCATATTCAAACTTTGGTTCAATTTCTATAACTATAACAATCTTATTTCAAGTGATGATCTTACTTGAACTTGTTTTCGTGTCATGATTCTGCTTCAAGAACTTTGAGCCATCCAAGGATCCGTTGAAGCTAGATCCATTTTTATATTTTCCAGTAGGTTTATCCAAGGAACTTAAGATAGTAATGATGTTCATAACATCATTCGATTCATACATATAAAGCTATCTTATTCGAAGGTTTAAACTTGTAATCACTAGAACATAGTTTAGTTAATTCTAAACTTGTTCGCAAACAAAAGTTAATCCTTCTAATTTGACTTTTAAAATCAACTAAACACATGTTCTATATCTATATGATATGCTAACTTAATGATTTAAAACCTGGAAACACGAAAAACACCGTAAAACCGGATTTACGCCGTCGTAGTAACACCGCGGGCTGTTTTGGGTTAGTTAATTAAAAACTATGATAAACTTTGATTTAAAAGTTGTTATTCTGAGAAAATGATTTTTGTTATGAACATGAAACTATATCCAAAAATTATGGTTAAACTCAAAGTGGAAGTATGTTTTCTTAAATGGTCATCTAGACGTCGTTCTTTCGACTGAAATGACTACCTTTACAAAAACGACTTGTAACTTATTTTTCCGACTATAAACCTATACTTTTTCTGTTTAGATTCATAAAATAGAGTTCAATATGAAACCATAGCAATTTGATTCACTCAAAACGGATTTAAAATGAAGAAGTTATGGGTAAAACAAGATTGGATAATTTTTCTCATTTTAGCTACGTGAAAATTGGTAACAAATCTATTCCAACCATAACTTAATCAACTTGTATTGTATATTATGTAATCTTGAGATACCATAGACACGTATACAATGTTTCGACCTATCATGTCGACACATCTATATATATTTCGGAACAACCATAGACACTCTATATGTGAATGTTGGAGTTAGCTATACAGGGTTGAGGTTGATTCCAAAATATATATAGTTTGAGTTGTGATCAATACTGAGATACGTATACACTGGGTCGTGGATTGATTCAAGATAATATTTATCGATTTATTTTTGTACATCTAACTGTGGACAACTAGTTGTGGGTTACTAACGAGGACAGCTGACTTAATAAACTTAAAACATCAAAATATATTAAAAGTGTTGTAAATATATTTTGAACATACTTTGATATATATGTATATATTATTATAGGTTCGTGAATCAACCAGTGGCCAAGTCTTACTTCCCGACGAAGTAAAAATCTGTGAAAGTGAGTTATAGTCCCACTTTTAAAATCTAATATTTTTGGGATGAGAATACATGCAGGTTTTATAAATGATTTACAAAATAGACACAAGTACGTGAAACTACATTCTATGGTTGAATTATCGAATCGAATATGCCCCTTTTTATTAAGTCTGGTAATCTAAGAATTAGGGAACAGACACCCTAATTGACGCGAATCCTAAAGATAGATCTATTGGGCCTAACAAACCCCATCCAAAGTACCGGATGCTTTAGTACTTCGAAATTTATATCATATCCGAAGGGTGTCCCGGAATGATGGGGATATTCTTATATATGCATCTTGTTAATGTCGGTTACCAGGTGTTCACCATATGAATGACTTTTATCTCTATGTATGGGATGTGTATTGAAATATGAAATCTTGTGGTCTATTATATTGATTTGATATATATAGGTTAAACCTATAACTCACCAACATTTTTGTTGACGTTTTAAGCATGTTTATTCTCAGGTGATTATTAAGAGCTTCCGCTGTCGCATACTTAAATAAGGACTAGATTTGGAGTCCATGCTTGTATGATATTGTGTAAAAACTGCATTCAAGACACTTATTTTGTTGTAACATATTTGTATTGTAAACCATTATGTAATGGTCGTGTGTAAACAGGATATTTTAGATTATCATTATTTGATAATCTACGTAAAGCTTTTTAAACCTTTATTGATGAAATAAAGGTTATGATTTGTTTTAAAATGAATGCAGTCTTTGAAAAACGTCTCATATAGAGGTCAAAACCTCGCAACAAAATCAATTAATATGGAACGTTTTTAATCAATAAGAACGAGACATTTCAAACCTTTTCAACTACCGGTTCTTTTTCCTTATCTTGATCAGGTTGTGGTTCTTGTGGAGTAGGAATAGCTTCATCAGAAGTTACAGGTATTTCAGGTGGTTTAAGTGTTGTACCACTTCTTGTGGTAATAGCTTTAGCTGTTTCATTTCGGGGGTTAGCATTTGTATCACTAGGTAAACTTCCCGGTTTTCTTTCACCTATTAACCTTGCTAGGTTACTTACTTCTTGTTCCAAGTTTTGAATAGAAGCTTGTTGATTTCTAAATGTTTGAGCATTTTGTTCATTAGTCTGTTTTTGAGATGTGAAAAACTGCGTTTGAGTTTCAACTAGCTTCGTCATCATATCTTCTAAATTCGGCTTTTTATCATCGGTTTGTTGTGGTGGTTTGTTTTAAAAATTAGGTCTTTGCTGGTTGTAAGTATTATTGGATACTTGTTGATTGCTAGGACCTTGTTGGTTGTTGTATGGAATATTTCGGTTATAATTCTGGTTTTGATTGTAAATAGGTCTTGGCGGTTGATAATTATTCTGATAATTATTTCCAGGCCTTTGGTTTATGTATGAAATATTCTCTCTTTGTTTCATTGTTAATTCAATACTGAGACAATCTTTTGTCAAATGTGGTCCTCCACACTACACACAACTAATTCGTATTGAGTGAATATCCTTAGTCATCTTTTCCATTCGTCTCTCCACAGCATCTATCTTTGCGGAAATGGAATCTAAGTCATGGCTAGAATCAGCTCTAGCTGCTTTAGATGATCTAACGATATCTTTTTCTTGGTGCCACTCATGTGAGTGGGAAGCAGTGTTATCAATAATTTTGTAAGCATCAGTTTCTGTTTTCTTCATAATAGAACCACCAGCTGCTATATCGATGTCTTTCCTTGTAGTGATGTCGCATCCTTGGTAGAATTTTTGTACTATTTGACAGGTATCTAAACCATGTTGCGGACATCCTCTCAACAACTTTCCAAATCTAGTCCACGCCTCATATAGAGTTTCATTCGGTTTCTGTGTAAACGTAACAATTTCTCCTTGAAGTCTTACGGCTTTAGATGCAGGAAAGAATTGTTTAAGAAATTTTTCAACTAAAACGTCCCATGCATCAATTGCCCCTTCAGGTAACGATTCTAACCAATCTTTGGCTTCTCCCTTTAAAGTCCAGGGAAATAACATGAGATATATCTGTTCATCCTCCACTTCTCGGATTTTAAATAGTGTGCAGATCCTATTAAAGGTACGAAGATGTTCATTTAGATCTTCCTTCGGCGCACCACTAAATTGGCATTGATTAGTCACCATGTGTAGAATTTGTCCTTTGATTTCATAATCTGGCGCATTAATGTCTGGATGAGTAATTGCGTGACCTTGGCCAGTGCGTTTAGCTCTCATTCGGTCTTCCATACTTAAAGGTTCTGTTACTTCCATAATTGAATTTGTTGAATCTGAATCACTAGAGGATTCTGATTTAATGGTTCGTTCCTCAACAATCTCAGTTTGAATGATTGGTGGTTCCGGAGGAAAATTTAATGGTTCAGGATCTATGAATCGTCCCTGAATATTCTCCGGATTCTCAATTGTGAGGTCGGGTTCAAAAAATGGATTATCGGAAATTTGAACTGGAGTACTTGGTCGACTGGATGACGATTCTAAAGGAAAATCAACGGCGGTAATATTTGCTAAATGTCTTGATCTAGTTACAGGTGGTGAACGTACAAAAGGTGGTGAACGTCTTGCTCGGTGCATTCACTGAATATCCTATTAGTTTTTTAAAAGGAAAGAAAAATTATATAAGTTATCCAATCAATAGACTTTTCTGATTTTGCCCACGTTTCGAATAGCCAAAAGATGCATCAGAGGGGCAGGATTCGTTTGGTCTCAATATAATTGAGGACTGTTTGGCTCCAATAACCCGGTCCACGTACAAATCCAACTATTACTACGAACCAGAAAATTTTGATGTCTACCAATTTAACCACTTAAAATAAATTTTTGTAATTTTAAGAAATTTAGATAAGAAGTAGAATAAAAAATCTATGTCCTAAAAACTAGAATAGCGAGAAATAAGAAAGAAAAAGAGTGTGTCGGAAAAAGATCGAAAAATAAAAATAAGAAAGAAAAAGAGTGACTTATAGAACTTAAAAACACTAGACTAACCCAACCTTATTACTATCACTAACTTAAAATTATATTCGCAAATTGAGATTACTAATTGAAATGATAATTGATACATAGGTAAAAGGTGTCTAAAAATATTAAAGCTTACAAGAAAAACTATATCCGAAATGGCAATAACTTAAAAAGAAACTAAAACTTAAAAAGGCGTCGCAAAATTCTAAAGCACTTAAATCTTAGTCTAAAGAAAAAGTACTTAAGGAATTCTACGGCAAAGCCTAAAAATCTAGAAGTAAAAATAACTATGGCAAAAACTAAGTTTAAAACTAAATATGAGCTAAAAATACAAATATTACGCTAAAACGATTAAAAAGGGACAAAAATATAAAAATATACAAAAAGTTGTAAAAAGTACAAATTTTATAAAAATATTTTTTTATATTAATTATTTATTAAAACTATTAATTTTACAATTTAATTAAACTAATTTAACTAAAATATAAATTAAATAAAAAGTAAAACTAATTATAATAATAATAAGTAATTAGGGTTAATAATAATAATAATTAATAATTACTTCGTATTTAATGCGAATTAGGATTTCAGTCACGGGTGTCAGGGCTGCTCCACGAGTCGCGGTATTCGAGGCTGCAAACTCCGCGAGTATCGGGGTTCCAATTTTCAACTCAGGTACAGTTTAAAATTCGACGCGTTTTTTTTTATATTTTTTTCTGTTTTCTGTTTTAAAATCTAAAATATTTATATAATAAAAACTTATATTTAAAAACTAAAATAAAAATAGAACTACTTTATAATTTTAAAAATATCTTAAAAATAGATTTATATATATATTAATTTTTTTTAATAAAAATATTTAAATAAAACTTATATTTTTATAAAATAAAAATAAAGAAACTTTATAAAACTTAAATATTTGACAAAATATTAAAAAAATATATAAATTTTTGTTTTCTTTTTATATTTTCGAATAATAAAAAACGTATTTTTACAAAAGTGAATTTTAATAAAAGTAAACTAAAAATAAAAATCTTTTTTTTTTATTATATTTAGCGTTGCGCTTTCGGCGTTTGAGATTCTCCGGCAGCGGCGCCAAAAATAACTTGATGTTTGAGCTAAGGGGTATAAAATACTATTAAATTTTAGCAGAAAATACTATTAAATACGATACAATTTTACACAAGATATTTATTTATTTATAGAATGGATATACTTAAACCTTGCTACAACACTTATAGGCAGTGTACCTAATCGTACAGTAGTGTAGTTTTTAGTAAGTCCGGTTCGTTCCACAGGGAAAATCTTTAAACAAAGCTTAACGCTATATTAGTTTACTTTTATAAAAATACAAATATATATATAAGTAATATTATTATTATAAAGGGGGGGTTTTACCGTTTAATGAACGGTTTGTCGATTTGAAAACTTTAATCGCAGTTAAAACCAAATGTAAAATAATAAATAAATACAAGACTTAATTTAAAGCGTAAAGTAAATAACGATAATGAAATTGCGATAAATGAAAGTGCGATAAAATAAACTTGCGATAATTAAAAAGTACGATAATTAAAAGTGCAATTAAATACAATAACAATAAATAAAAATGCGATAATTAGAAGTGCAATTAAATATAAAATAAAGGAAATTAAATATGAAATAAAAGAATTATGCTTATTTAAACTTCCATAATCATGATGTTTGACGTGTTGATTTTAGTTTTATGCCCATGGGTTAATTGTCCTTTGTCCTGGATTATTTAATATGTCCGTCTGGTTTTTATCCATAACAGTCCATCAGTCATAAATATAAAGTGCGAGTGTCCTCGTCAAATTATTCTTATACCCGAAGTTAAATATTCCAACTAATTGGGGACTTAAACTGTAACAAAATTTTAATACTTTGTTTAATAATTACACCAGGATGTCGACTGAGTGTAACCCAAGGTTTTAATATTTTGTTATCAATTATACCAAGTGTCCTTGTACATAATTTCACCCCTGTTTTAATTATTCTAGTGGCTATTAATCCATTCTCGTGTCCGGTTAAATGAACGATTATTCGTACATATAAATACCCCGCCCATCGTGTCCGATCGAGTGTATATGGTAATTTATAGGGACGCCCAATTGTAAATCTTTATATTAACATTAACAAACTATCATTTAGTTAAACAAATATAAAGCCCATTAATAGCCCATAGTCTAATTTCCACAAGTGTCGTTCTTTTATCCAAACCCCAATTATGGTACAAAGCCCAATTACCCAATTTTAGTAATTAGCCCAACATCATGATTACTTCGGATTAAATAAGCATAATAATAACTTAGCTACGAGACATTAAATTAAAAAGGTTGAACATAACTTACAATGATTAAAAATAGCGTAGCGTTACACGGACAGAATTTCGACTTACACCCTTACAACATTCGCTAACATACCCTTATTATTAGGATTATAATTAAAATTAAAATTAAAATATAAATATAAATATATTTACGTATACATATATAGAGAGAGAGATTGAATTTGGATGGATTTTGCGATCAAACTGCGTTTGCTTTTATAGGGAATTGAGTCCAGGTGAGCTCCGTGACTCGCGCCTTTTTTGCTCTTCAAACTCCGCGAGTCGCGGAGTTTGTAATTACAGCTCACTCCATTTTGGCTCTTTGTTTACCGACGGTTTATTATATAAATATAATATATATATATATATAATTTATATAATTAATTATATATTATATTATATTTATATACATAGTTAACTTGTAATTTTTAGTCCGTTGCGTCGAGCGTTGAGAGTTGACTCTGGTCCCGGTTCCGGATTTTCGAACGTCCTTGCGTACAATTTAATATCTTGTACTTTGCATTTTGAATCTTGTACTCTTGTAATTTCATGACGTTTCTTATCAATAATTGGAACCTCTTTGATTGTATTTTGTACTTTTGAGCTTTTTGGTCGTTTGCATCTTCAATTCGTCGAATCTGTCTTTTGTCTTCACCTTTTATTATTTAAACGAATATCACTTGTAAATAGAACAATTGCAACTAAAAGCTTGTCTTTCTTGGGGAATAATGCTATGAAATATATGTTCGTTTTTAGCTTTATCAATTCTATAAATAAATAAATAACTTGTGTAAATTGTATCGTATTTAATAGTATTTCGTAATAAAAATATAAGTATTTTGTATACACCGCTGCACACATCAATCATTAAGTGTGTAAAGACATCAATGTTAAGTCATACTTGGATAAGTAATCACAACTTGTTACTTAGACAAGACCAAATAGACAATTGACCATTATTCCTTTGTGAACCATTTTACACTTAGTATATTGGAGCAAACTAGTTACTTGAATCCTAGTATTCTAACTAGTAGCACATAGCAAGCATGTTAATCAAGTTGGAAAATTAATGAGTATGAAACATATTAGCAAGTAGAAAGTAATACTCACATATAGCAAGAGATATTTATTGTAAAATCAACCATATAGATATTTGAACAGCATTATAGTTTAAGCTTTTAGCAAGCTTACTTGCAATATAACATATTGCATGATTAATGTGTAAGCACACATTAATGTCCAACACATGCACAAGGGAAGAGCAATCTCTAGTTGGGACTTGGTGACCATCCTAAATCTATCTAAGGGTATTTTATGATTACAAGTCTTTACTCAAAAGTATTGTTCTTCATTTAGCCTTATTTTTGTCACTAAGTAATCTTTAATTGTAATTAGTGTTCTAGTGACATTAGTTTATGTGTGTTGGTACTTGGTGATCATCCTAAGAGTGTCTAGACAAGTTTTAAGATCACACGTTATTGATTAACACTTATGTGTTATGCCTAATGTGTAAGCGTAATTATGGTTAAATTGTCATTAAGATGTAATTAAGCGTAATTAACCAAGATTAGTGTTTTTATGATCAAGACTCAATTGAGTATGGAAAAGACATCTATTCTAAGTGTGTTGAAAAAGGCTTCATAAATTATAGATGTCGGGAACTAGTCAAACTAAATTTGGTCAAAAATGGTAACAGAGAAAACTGCAGTCGCACTGCGGTTGACCGTGGTGGCGACCGTGCAACTTGTTTTCACAAAATTGCGTTGCAATTCAGTCTGGGCTTCTACGGCTGGGTATGCGGTCGACCGTACTCTGACCGTGTACTTTACTGAGTTTTGTTTGACTTAGTCATTTGCAAGATCAAGTATGGATTAGTGACCTTGCGTGTTTTATGTTAAGATGTCGATCATCACTTATGCATATGTATGTGTCATCATCAAAACATATTCTTTGGTTAAGCATCATATTTAACTTAGTCGATTAGTCCATTAACCAACATTCTACCAATAGAGCAGCTTCTTAAAAGTTCATCATTGAAAAGTAATTGTCAATACGATTCCAACGATATTTGATTTATCAAAAACGGAGTCACAGTTTGAAAGTTACGACCAAAACAATTTTACAAAATGCTGAAAAGACACACTACCCAAATGAAGACACACGGCCGAGTGTCTAGAGACACATGAAAGAGTGTCTAGACACACGATCGAGTGTCTAAAGACACTCGACCGAGTGTGTTCTTGAGCTACTGAATTTGAAAAAGTGACGGGTTTGAGCCAAAAATCACCAAATCTCGATCCTGGACTCATTTTTGACCTCAAAACCAACCACATCTTGTTCGTAAAACATTTTGGGACATCAACCCACAAGTATTACATCAAAACAACAACAAATTGTACCAATGTGACACCCAAACCCATTTTGACAAAAACCTAACAAAAAACCCAATTTGACACAGATTCAAGCACGAATTTGAATGATTATTACCTTGTTAAAACACTATAAATCACAAGACACTGATTTCCAACTAAAACAAGGATCAACAACAAGATTTGGTGAAATCTAGGGTTTGAGATAGAAGAACGAGTTAGGTGGAGAGAGAGGTGAAGAATAATCTAGAAATGATACAAATGAGCAGTTAGTAGTCACTTATTTGTGTTAAAACACAATACCCCAAGACACACAGGTATTTACCAGTTATCTGAAATCTATCGTACCTCATTAGGCGGTCATAAGGGAGCCCAAATTAAATAAACAAACCTGTTATGTGACCCTTATCACAAACTGGTCCCAAATAAATAATGAAATAACACTAAAAGTTTAATTAAAAATAAAAGCATATATAGCCACACATATATGACTAATAGCAAAAATGTCATCTTACATCTAGCCCCAATTTCTATCTATTACACTTTGTCTGTGGTGTAATGAAGTATGTGAACCCTTACATCCCTTTGAAGACTTCAAACTTGGTGGAGTGTCTGGATACAATACTAGTACTTCGATAAGCCTCAACTTGCGAACCCTTACGTCCCTTTGAAGCCTTCACAAACACCTAAAACTCTTACCACAAGATCCTAGTGCACTATCCTAGTGAAAACACAACTACCTTCTAGATCCCTTTAAGAAGATAGTTTACAAGTAAACTTACAACTTAAGCTTACAAGTACTCTTGCTAGAATCACTCTAAAAGATTACAATGAATTATAAGAATGATATCAGAAAGTATAAGAAAATATGAGTGCAAGAGGTGAGTCTTCAAATGCTTCAAGGCTTGGCTTTTATAGGAAAGAGAAATCTACCTGGAAGCTGTACGGCTCACTGCACGGTCAACCGTGGTTCGACTGTGTACCCCTGACATCTGATTTTTATAGCCGTTTTTGTCCTTTGAAAATTGTCATTTTCCCTTGTTGCATAGCTGCAACTAAAAGCTAATTATCTCTAAAATTATCCCCATTACCCTTTTTGTTTTGGACATAAGTGTGAAAGTTGACATGTCTATAAAAGAAGAAAGTCTTCAAGCTTTGTCCATTTATCATTGATTACTTAATAGGGTAATTGCAGAATTTTATCTCTTGACAAATCATTATCTTCCAAAACTTCATCAACATTTCTTAATTACTTGTCACCTTACTAATGGAAGTATCTTATCATTTGGAATATTGTTACATCTCAAATGAACTAGTTTGAATCTAGTTGGAACTTACTTGGAGATTATTACATCAACAACTTACTAGTTCATAATAACACATACATAAAAATTATATATAAGAGTTATGGGAGAGCAACTATTTTGTTGGGACTTTTAATGACCATCATTAGTATGTAGTTGAATGACATTTTGTAACAAGTAAAAAGTAAAACATTTTTGTGTTTAGTCTTATTTGAGCTTAAAATATCATTAAGATGTCATTATGTGTGATTAGTGAAAATTAACATCTTTTGGTTCAAAAATCTTTTAAAATCAAAGAACGCAACTATTATAAGAATGTTTAAAAAGATTTTGTAAATTATAGATGCCTCAAAGTGGTCTAACTTAAAGTGGATGAATTTGGTTACAGAGAAAACTGCGATCGAACTACGGTCTACCGTGAGGTTGACCGTAGATTGATAGTTTTAGAAAAAGATGCAGTCGTTGGTACAGGGCATCTACGGCCAGACTCACAGTCGACCGTAGTGCAGCCGCATAGTAGTTTTATAAAGTTAATAATTTATATATTGGTCTTTTGCTAGAGATAGTATAGGATTATGAACTCATGTCATCTTACATATGATCAAGCATTTATTTCTTTTATGTCATCATCAAAACAAAGTGATTAACTTTTAAATATTATAATTAGATTCTTAACCAACATGCTGCCCTTTTTTGATGATGACAAACATATCAGTAAGTGTTTAATTATGTAAGCCGACATAAGTGTTAACATCACTTACCATACAGTTTCTCCCTCTTTTGTCGAAGAAAAAAGGTTAGCTCCCCCTGGAACTAAGCACGCCCTAGAGTAATGCTCCTCCTTAAATTGTACAAGCTTATCAATTGTTTATGCGTATCAATAGTATGGCTCCCCCTTGAACCAATATCGAAAGTAAAAGAGTAACAAACATAATAAGCATAACAAGTACATGACAATAATTAGTACACAACAGGTTTTAACTTTTAGGACAAGTGTTGTATCTACCCGCCCTTAAACCTAATCTTAACCAACATTAATAGTTCAATGATAAATGTCGTTGGTGCTAAATGCATCGGAGATAGTTGATATTTCATTGTCGGAAGAGATAATGACAACCAGATATGCTACCCAATAGGTGATAGGAATTGTGGACACGGGTTAAGGAATTTGAGATGGGGTAATGGCACCAGCAAATTGGAAAAGTCGATAGAGATGGTTTGAGTATGGAAGAGGGCAACTTCCTAGCTCTCGAAGGTAACCCATTCGTCGAGTCATGAGATAAGCGAGATTTATGGGCTCATGAGTAATAAGGGACCACATGCTGACAACTTCGGTTCCTGAAATGTGAGTGGCCGTAGGTTCCCTACAGTAGATGTTGTTACGAGTGACGTTTAATAGGAGTTGAAGAACATGGCATATTTCGTCATCTTGAATACGAAGTCGTTGGTTGGGATTTCGAGGTACTCCAGAAATGGTAATGAGATCTAAGATAGGTTGTAACGAAAATGTGGGGTTAAGTGTCCTTAGATCGGTAGAAGGAGTATAGAAGGAACTCCCATTGGATGGAATAGCCATAATGGTTGCAAATTGTTCAAGAGATCAAGTGTAGAGTGTATTGAAAAGTCGAAATGCAACTTGGTCTGGATTTGAAAGGTCAAGATGAGCATAAAATTCTCTAATCAACGTTAGATAAATGACTTCATCAAACTTAAGGAATGAGAAGCAATTGTTTTGAGTGAAAAGTTGAGTTAGTTCGGGAAATTCGGTATGATGAACAACACGCTCTTCATGAAGTGTCCTAGTTTCCATGTGTTGCCTATTGTTTGTAATACCTTGATTTCGAGTGTTGGTCATTTCTTAGGAAAACAACATTTTTAGTAGAACATTCAAGTTTATTACATATTTTTGAAAAACTATATGCTAAACATGTGTGGATTAGTCCTTGTCTAGAGTCCTTTTTGAAAAGAAGGTTTTAAAAGTAAGTTGTGCCATTTCTTTTAAAAATTTAGACAAGTTTCATCATTTTGCTTTATGTTTGCCAAGTATAGATTAAAGTCATGAGATTGACAAGTATCATAATGGCTTGTTCAAATATATGTTTGTGCATGAGTGGGTTTAAAATTTTTTTTAAAACATATATCAGATTTATGCAAGAAAATACTTTTGTGGCACATTTAATAAGTAATTTTTCCCATAACAATTTGTACTCACATAATTGGATGAATTCATGCTAGAAAACAAGTGTTCCTATTAGTTTGGAAAGACTCTTACATAATTAAACAAATATAGGCAAAATTAAAAAGAAATTTTGAATGCTTACCTTGAAGAAAATTAAAAATGTTTTGGACTACTTTGAAGAGTACTTGAAAATAGAAAAAAAAGTCTAGAGATCCAGTGGTGGTTGGGGTTCAAAGAATAGATGTGGTTGGTGAAAAAGTTGTTTGGATATTAAAGAGGGTACATGATGTGTTGCACGTGGTGTACGAAAATACTATTATTTTTAATATGAAATGCGACGAAATATTACACAAGTTTTAATTAATTTACGGATGGAATATACCTAAACGTTGCTACAACACTTATAGGCAGTGTACCTAATCGTAGAGTAGTGCAGTTTTTAGTAAGTCCGGTTCGTTCCACAGGGAGCTAGTGAAGTTTAACACTATATTTTTAAAACTATATTTTTACAAAAATATAAATAAATATAAGTAGTATTATTATTATTATATAAAGGGGGGTTTTTACCGTTTAGTGACCGGTTTGTCGATTTTAAAACTTAAGTTACAATTAAAACCTAATGCAAAATATTAAATATAAATATATCTTAATTTTAAAGCGTAAAGTAAATGACAATAATTAAAATGACAGAAAATTTAAGTGCGATAAAATATGAAATAAAGGAATTATGCTTATTTAAACTTCCGTAATCATGATGTTTGGCGTGTTGATTTTAATTTAGTCCGATGGGTTAATTGTCCTTTGTCCTGGATTATTTAATATGTCCATCTGGTTTTTGTCCATAATGGTCCATCAGTCATAAATATAAAGTGCGAGTGTCCTCGTCAAATTACCCTTATGTCCGAAGTCAAATATTCCAACTAATTGGGGACTTAAACTATAATTACACCAAGTGTCCTTGTATATAATTCATCCCTGTTTTAATTAGTCAATTAACTATTAATCCATCCCCGTGTCCGGATAAATGAACAATTATTAGTACTTATAAATATCCCGCCCATCGTGTCCGATCGAGTGTATGTGGTTATTTATAGGTACGTCCAATTGTAATTTTTATATTAAATTAACGAACTGTCATTCAATTAACAAATATAAAACCCATTAAAAGCCCATAGTCTAATTTCCACAAGTGTCGGTCTTTTGTCCAAACCCCAATTATGGTCCAAAGTCCAATTACCCAATTTTAGTATTTAGCCTAACATCACGATTACTTCGGTATTAAATAAGCATAATAACGGCTTAGCTACTAAACAATAATGAAAATAATATAAACATAACTTACAGTGGGTATTAATAGCGTAGTATTACACGGGCAGAGCTTCGACTTAAAACCCGTAAAACATTTCTTACAATAACCCAATTATTATTAAACTTAAATTAAAATTAAAATTATAAATATAAATTACATATAGGGAGAAAGAAAGATTGAAAAAGGTGTACTTAAATTCATCGATTACATGGCCTTTTATAGGCAAATGATTAATTTGAATTTTCACTTATGACCCCTGAACTATGCTCAATTAACAACTTTTTATTATTTAATATTATTCTTATTATGAATTATTTAAATATTATATTATATTCTTTTGCATAGTTAACTTGTACTTTCAGCTCTGTTGCGTCGAGCGTTGAAAGTTGGTTCATGCCTCGGTTCCGGATTTTCGAACGTCCTTTCGTACAAATTTATATCGTGTACTTTGCGTTTTGCGTCTTGTATTCTTGTAATTTTGAGACGTTCCTCATCAATAATTTGAACCTCTTGAATTGTATCTTGTACTTTTTAGCTTTTTGGACCTTTGTGTCTTCAAATCGTCATTTTCGCCTTTTGTCTTCGCACTTATTTAATATAAACGAATATCACTTGAAAATGGAACAATTGCAACTAAAATCTTGTCTTTCTTGGGGAATAATGCTATGAAATATATGTTCCTTTTTAGCCTTATCAATATCCCCACACTTGAGCGTTGCTTGTCCTCAAGCAATACAGTCTTGAAATAATATAATACATCACACGAATCACTTCTTTATTCTTCACACTTTGTACATCAGTGATTTTGATATGGCGGTATAAACAATGATAGTAACAATAGAACCATGGTTAAAGGTGGGTGTGTCATCCACAGTTGCCTCGGGTTTAGGTCAACGACACTTGCAATCAAATAGCCGATTTACTTTCGGTTTCCAAAGCAAAGTGCACATTTGAAAGGCGGTTTACAGTCCCACATGACTATAAAAATTTAGATCCTTTAGGAAAATTGGATCTTTATGAAAACATTTGATCTTTTTGAAAATTCATTCTAGCTTTTACCCTAGACAAGTTTTCCGATTTGATCCACCATTGGTGTTGCAAAATATATTTGTGGATCAATAGTTTGGCTAAAAACTTTTAGGCTCGTGTAATCCACTGCTATCCCTGTATCGGAAAGCACACATCCAGTTTATTTGTCCCGTATATTACCTTTCGGTAAACTACCGTCCGGTTGTAAAGGAAAGCGATGAACAAGAAACTGTTAAGGCAATGTCTAATGACATGCATTTGATTATGGTCTTTTTAACGTGTCGGATGCTAGTACTATCCTTGGTAGGAGAAATAGTAAAGATCATCCTTTGATTTTTCGGTCTGGCACAAGGTCCTGTCTCCGACCATGCTATGCAACCATCGTTCTTACGGTTGACACCCGATTTGGTTCAGGTGACCTAATGAATTCCAGGTGAATTCCTAGGATTTTACGTTCAATGGTAATGAACGCATTGAAAATGGGTTTCAGAAAACAAATCGGTTTGTATTTTTGATCAAAATATTTTCTCGTTCAAGCTCGAGTTTAGATATCATCGAATTCCATGAGTTTGAATTCTCAATCTTTAAGGTCAATCTCAAGGATTGAGTAATATCAGACTTAAAAGCTGATTTTTAATCTTTAAGGAGATTATCCTTTCTGGGGATCTGATTCATTAGTCTTATCAAGCTAATTTGCACGGTGCCCCCCATTGTACGAGATAAATCCTTCTCATGGTTAGGATAAATCTGACCACTTGGCGACCCTGTTTGATGCTGAGGTCCGTGGATTTCCTGCTGATTTTAGAGATGACTTTTCTAGATTTTTCGTCAACCTACAGCTGGTCTGGACGACAACTTCATGACCTAAATCAAGAAGCGCGTGTCTTTTTCGGAAGACTTTACTTCCTTTTAATGATGGAATTGATTCATCGTGTAGATCCATCTTTCTTTAACAAATCGGGTAAAACAGTTAATTTAGTCCAAAACAAAAACACCTGCAATAACTTTACAGAAATATGTGATAGATAGTTTTTAATTGAATAACTTGGTACATTCTCCCCACACTTAGTTTCTTTCTTTGCCTTTTTATTCTCCTTTATTCCATTTTAAATGAATTCAAGCGTTTTAGGTTGTTTCTCAATTTATGCCCTTTCCGAGGTAACGATAATTTCGGTATTAACACCTAGTTTTCACCGTTCATAAATATGTATAAACATAATTTTGACTTCATTTAATTGAAAATATTTCAAATTTTCACAAAATTTGGCAAATAAACCAAGTGCAAACCCGAGAGAATTTATAACCCTTCCCCACACTTGAGATCATGCAATGCCCTCATTTGCATGAAATCAGACTATAATTATAAATTCATGAGGGTGATTAGTGTAGAAAAGTGATTAAGAAACCTAGTTTGTACTTACAAAGCTCTTCGAATGATAGATGGCACGCCTCATCGTTCATTCCTTAATGTTGTTTTATCACACATATTTTTCTTCAAAAACGGTTGCTTTTCTGAACTGTTTGCTAATTTTGAAAATGCGTCTTTTACCCTAACTTATCATGCATTTTTGTTAACGAGTTATGCACTAACCCGAACCCCTAATTTAACGTTAAGTGGGGTTAGACTTCCCCACACTTAGCTGACGACATGTGAAGTCGGTAGAATAAGTTCCACGAATTAGAATAGTGAGCCAGTTATTTACATCTCGGGTGGTGTATAATATATCAATGGGTTTAAAGTTTAGACTCACCCGATCGTCACTATTTAATTCTTTTTTAAGTGTAGCTTTTAGTAAATGGATATGTCTCTTTTCTGGTTCTTGGTCAAATGGATCGATATATTCCGACATACATATTTCTATAGGGTTGACAATTCCTAAAAATTTCTTTCGTTCATCCTCGGGATCAAAGGTTTCACCTCTATTACCCAATTGGGTGAAATCCGAGGTGTCATTATCTATTAAAGCTCGTAGTTCATCTTCGGTAGATGACTTGTCTATTGAGAATATTGGGTTAGAAGGTTGTGGAATGGTGAAGTTCGGTTTGGTCTCGGGGGTAAAATTTTCAACGTTATCGTTTTCCCAAGAGTACCAATTTGTTACCCTTATTTCTTGTTCATCATCCATTGATGGATTGATGATTTCGTCGGTAGAGGCTAATGTGTCGATATGTTGTGAAATTGGTAAGACTGAATAAAAAGTATCATCGGGATAATTGGTGATTTCGGAGCTCTCGAATTCATCAAAATTCGATGAAATGAAATTTTCTTGCACAATACTCCTCAGATCAACAGGTGTGTAATCTGATAGAGTTTCAGCTTGCCTATTTACAAACTCTCTCATTTGTTCATTTTGAGCATCGAGTTCTTCGAGTTTGAATTTCATATTGTCTAAAGAATTTTCAGACACATAATTTTCCTCGTCTTCTGGTTGTTGATTTTGGATAAATTCTTGGGAATAATCCCATTTAGAATTGTATTCTTTGTCATCGTTCCATTCAGGTTCCGTGGGTGCGTAATTTTCCATAGGAACGTAATAGTAACATTCCCATGTTGAGTGATAATCTCCACAGATTTCACAACCAGTTATTGTTTCGTCATTCGTGATCCAAGATTGACTGAACGAATTGTCATCAACACTCGTTTGAGAGTATTGACTTAATTGATTTTGGAGTTCAAAAAGAGTTTCCAAGGCCTTGTTTTCAAAATTTTTCATTTTATTGCGATGGCCAAATTTTAGCTACAATGTGGTACATTCACTAATTTTCCTATTAGTTATAAAAATAGAAAAAACTTATATAAGTTGTCCAATTAATAGACTTTTCTGATTTTTGCCCACGTTTCGAATAGCCAAAAGATGTAGCAGGTAGCTAGGACCCTTTAAATCGGAAGCCCACAACTAGCCACTAACAAATCCAACTATTACTACGAACCAGAAAAATGTCAACGTCCATTAATTTAACCGCTTAAATAATTTTTCTTTCCCGTTTGAAGAATTTAGATAAGAAATATAGAAAATTCTAAGTCCTAAAAACTAGAATGTCGAGAAATAAGAAAGAAATAGATTGCGCGTCGAAAAGTGTCGAAAAAAATAAAAAGGGTCGAAAAATAGGTGTCGAAAAATAAAAATAAGAAAGTAGCGCGAAAAACGGCGTCACAAAATTCTAAAGCACCTAAATCTTAGTCTAAAGAAATAGCACTTAAGGGATTTTACGGCAAAGCCTAAAAATTCTAGAAATAAAAATAACTATGGCAAAACTAAACTTAATACTAAAAATTGTAACTATAGTCTAAAAATCTAAAGGTAATAAAACTTAAAAAAAAATATTATTTATTATTTTTTTAATAATTTTTTTTTTAATTTTTTTTTAAAATTTTTTTTTTAAAAAAAAAAATTTTTTTTACAATTTTTTTTTTTTTTAAAAACGAATTTTTTTTCTAAAAAAAACGTTTTTTTTACAATTTTTTTTTAAAAAAAAAAACGATTTTTTTTACAAATTAATAATTTTTTTATAATTATAATTTTTTTTTTCAAAACTTTTTTTTAATTCATTTACTATTCATGAATAGTAAATGAAAATAAATTAATTAATTACTATTCACATGAAAGCGACATGATAGAAATTATTAATTATAAGTTACATAATATACCCCTGAAGTATTTAATAAATACGACTTTTTAAAAATTTACGTATCAAATTTTTGATTCTAAAATATTATTATATTATTATATTCTATTTCAATATTATTATATTATTATATTCTATTTCAATATTATTATATTATTATATTTTATTTCAATATTATTATAATTAAAAATATAGCGTTTTAGCGCTCCCCGGCAGCGGCGCCAAAAACTTGATGTGTTGCACGTGGTGTACGAAAATACTATTATTTTTAATATGAAATGCGACGAAATATTACACAAGTTTTAATTAATTTACGGATGGAATATACCTAAACGTTGCTACAACACTTATAGGCAGTGTACCTAATCGTAGAGTAGTGCAGTTTTTAGTAAGTCCGGTTCGTTCCACAGGGAGCTAGTGAAGTTTAACACTATATTTTTAAAACTATATTTTTACAAAAATATAAATAAATATAAGTAGTATTATTATTATTATATAAAGGGGGGTTTTTACCGTTTAGTGACCGGTTTGTCGATTTTAAAACTTAAGTTACAATTAAAACCTAATGCAAAATATTAAATATAAATATATCTTAATTTTAAAGCGTAAAGTAAATGACAATAATTAAAATGACAGAAAATTTAAGTGCGATAAAATATGAAATAAAGGAATTATGCTTATTTAAACTTCCGTAATCATGATGTTTGGCGTGTTGATTTTAATTTAGTCCGATGGGTTAATTGTCCTTTGTCCTGGATTATTTAATATGTCCATCTGGTTTTTGTCCATAATGGTCCATCAGTCATAAATATAAAGTGCGAGTGTCCTCGTCAAATTACCCTTATGTCCGAAGTCAAATATTCCAACTAATTGGGGACTTAAACTATAATTACACCAAGTGTCCTTGTATATAATTCACCCCTGTTTTAATTAGTCAATTAACTATTAATCTATCCCCGTGTCCGGATAAATGAACAATTATTAGTACTTATAAATATCCCGCCCATCGTGTCCGATCGAGTGTATGTGGTTATTTATAGGTACGTCCAATTGTAATTTTTATATTAAATTAACGAACTGTCATTCAATTAACAAATATAAAACCCATTAAAAGCCCATAGTCTAATTTCCACAAGTGTCGGTCTTTTGTCCAAACCCCAATTATGGTCCAAAGTCCAATTACCCAATTTTAGTATTTAGCCTAACATCACGATTACTTCGGTATTAAATAAGCATAATAACGGCTTAGCTACTAAACACTAATGAAAATAATATAAACATAACTTACAGTGGGTATTAATAGCGTAGTATTACACGGGCAGAGCTTCGACTTAAAACCTGTAAAACATTTCTTACAATAACCCAATTATTATTAAACTTAAATTAAAATTAAAATTATAAATATAAATTACATATAGGGAGAAAGAAAGATTGAAAAAGGTGTACTTAAATTCATCGATTACATGGCCTTTTATAGGCAAATGATTAATTTGAATTTTCACTTATGACCCCTGAACTATGCTCAATTAACAACTTTTTATTATTTAATATTATTCTTATTATGAATTATTTAAATATTATATTATATTCTTTTGCATAGTTAACTTGTACTTTCAGCTCCGTTGCGTCGAGCGTTGAAAGTTGGTTCATGCCTCGGTTCCGGATTTTCGAACGTCCTTTCGTACAATTTTATATCGTGTACTTTGCGTTTTGCGTCTTGTATTCTTGTAATTTTGAGACGTTCCTCATCAATAATTTGAACCTCTTGAATTGTATCTTGTACTTTTTAGCTTTTTGGACCTTTGTGTCTTCAAATCGTCATTTTTGCCTTTTGTCTTCGCACTTAAACGGATATCACTTGAAAATGGAACAATTGCAACTAAAATCTTGTCTTTCTTGGGGAATAATGCTATGAAATATATGTTCCTTTTTAGCCTTATCAGTACATAAAAGACAAAAGAATTCGTCAGACGCCAGGCGGTCACTTACACGGTCGACCGTACTTTGACCGTGCGTGAACTGCAGAAAATTTTACGGAGTATGTTCCATCATTCCCAACCTATTCCTAAGCAGATTAAAGGTCTCCTTTTTAAGGGGCTTATTGAATATGTCAGCTATGTTTTCAGCAGATTCTACCTTGTCTATCACAATATTACCATTTTGGACGTGGTCACGAAGGAAGTGGTGCCTAATGTCTATGTGTTTAGTCCTAGAGTGTAATATTTGATTTTTGGATAGGTCTATAGCACTTTTGTTATCACAACATATGGGTATTTCGGATGAGATGATACCGTAATCAAGGAAGGTTTGCTTCATCCATAACACTTGTGCACATGCTCTTCCCACGGCAACATATTTGGCTTCGGTGGTAGATAATGCAACGGAAGTTTGCTTCTTCGAAAACCATGATGTTAAACAAAGACCCATGAATGCGCATACTTCACTTATGCTCTTTCTATCAATCATTGACCCACCATGGTCGGAATTGGCAAAGCACATAATATCAACCCCGGTTAACTTTAGATACCATAACCCAATATGCATTGTCCCCTTTAAGTATCTAAAGATCCTTTTAACCGCCTCAACGTGTGATGTCTTTGGATTTTCTTGAAATCTTGCGCACAAACACACACTAAACATGATATCGGGCTGACTTACTGTTAAATATAAAAGGGATCCAATCATTCCTCTATATTTAGTGCTATCGAACGGTTCTCCTTCTCCTTCTAAAGTAAGTTTCACATTAGTTGCCATCGGAGTCGCCATTGGTTTAAAGTTCTCCATTCAAAACTTTTTTATCATTTCATGAATGTACTTTTGTTGATTGATGAACGTTCCATCTTCTAGTTGTTTGATTTGAAGTCCGAGAAAGAACTGGAGTTCACCCATCATGCTCATTTCAAACTCATCATGCATTAACTTAGAAAACTCATTGCTAAGAGATTCGTTAGTAGAACCAAATACAATATCATCAACATATATTTGAACTATAACTAAATCTTTTTCATGCTTTTTAATAAAGAGTGTATTATCGATTTTCCTATTTCATAACCATGATTGATTAAGAAGGTTCTAAGTCTTTCATACCATGCTCTAGGAGCTTGTTTAAGTCCATAAAGAGCCTTTTTAAGTTTAAAAACATGGAATGGTTTTTCAAAATCTTCAAATCCCGGAGGTTGTGACACATATACTTCTTCATTTATGACACCATTTTAGAAAAGTACTTTTGACATCCATTTGATAAAGTTTGAAATTATTGGCACATGCATATGCAAGAAGTATTCTTATGGACTCCAGCCTAGCGACGGGGGCGAATGTTTCATCATAATCAATTCCCTCTTGTTGGCTATATCCTTGTGCAACTAGCCTAGCTTTGTTTCTAACTACATTGCCATCTTCATCTAGATTGTTTCTATAAACCCATTTGGTACCTATGATATTGCTCTCACTAGGTAAAGGAACCAAATCCCATACATCACTCCTTTGTAATTGATTTAATTCCTCTTGCATTGCTTCTACCCAACTTTCATTTAATAGGGCTTCCTTAATATTTTTGGGTTCTATTTGGGAGATGAAAGCATAGTTGGCAATTAGGTTGAACGCTTAAGACCTAGTGGTTCTAGTATTGATATGTCCTATGACTTGTTCTATAGGATGATCCCTAACATGTAAGATCGATCGAGGATGCTAAGTTATCCTTACTTTGTTTTAAATGAGATCCGTCCTCATTTATTTCATTGAACTCAACTTAAGTAGGCATTATTTCTATAGCATCTTGTTCTATCACGTCATCATCTTCTAAAGGTTTAGTCTTAGGTGGAGGAGGAGTTTCATTAAATGTGACATCTAAGGATTCTTCTATGACATTGGTGTATTTATTTAAAACTCTATATGCCTTACTTTCTAACGAATATCCTAAGAATACTCCTTCGTACGCTTTGGGTTCAAACTTTGTAAGATATTCCTTTTTGTTTAAGATGAAGCATTTGCACCCAAATACTCTAAGATGACTTACGGTTGGTTTTTTACCAATTAAGACTTCATAGGGTGTTTTATCCATTGATAACCTAATTAAGACTCTATTTTGAATGTAGGTGGATGTGGCAATGGCTTCACTCTAAAATTTTTGGGGTATAGATTGTTCATTTAACATTGTTCGACTTATTTCTTGAAGAGTTCAGTTTTTTCCTTTCAACAACCCCATTAGATTGAGGTGTGCGAGGAGCCAAGAAATTATGAGAAATACCATTTAAATCACAAAGGACTCCAAATTGAGCATCAATATCAAATTTTCTACCATGATTCGTTCTTATTGTTACTATAGTACAACCAAGTAAATTTTGTATTTTTGTAGAAAAAATTATAAATCTTTCACACTCTTCATTTTTATGCTTTAGAAATAGTGTCCATGTATATCTTGAAAAGTCATCTACTATTACTAAAGTATAAAAATTCCATCCATAACTTTTTACAGCCGATGGCCCAAATAAATCCATGTGTAAAAGTTCTAGACATCTTTTAGTAGAGATAAAATTCTTAGGCTTATGACTTGCATGAACTTGTTTTCCTACTTTGCATCCATCATAAAAATGACTTTCATATTTCAATTTAGGTAAGTTTCTAACTATGTCTTTTGAAGATATGTTATGAATTAATTTCATATTAGCATGCCCTAGTCTTCTATGCCACAAAGTAGTAGTATCATGTATAAAGGTTAGACAAATATCTACATGTTTGAAGTCATCTAGTTTACATGTATAAAGGCCTTTCTTCCTAATTCCATTTATGACACTTTTACCATCTTTTATTATGGGTGAGGAATTTTTAGTAAATGTCATGTTATATCCTTTATCACATATTCTTCCTACACTTAGCAAGTTAAAGCTTAGTTTTTTAATGTGTAACATATTATTAAGTGTAATCTTTTGATTAGTAATGTTACCTTTACCGACAATTTTTCCTCTCACATCACCACCAAAGATTATATTCCCTCCATTGTGCTCCGTATACTTTGTGAAGAATTCTTTGTTGCCCGTCATTTGTGTTGTACATCCGCTATCAATTATCCAATCTTCATTTTATACAACACCATTGAGACATACCTATATTTAATTAATCAATAATTTTGGTACCCAGTGTTTGTTGGGTCCAGGATGATTAGCATCAAAGATTCCTACTCTAACCCATCTTCTCACAATTTTGACATTATTGTTCTTTTTGAGATGTGTCTTAGTTTCGGTCTTGTTACTCCTAGTATTTTGATTAATCATTCTTTTTAAAGGATTTTTACAAGTGACTTGATTTCTTTCCTATTTGTTTTAACTTGATCAATCATGGTAGCCTTTGTTGATTTTCCTCCTTTTGGTTTTAATATTTCTCCTACTTTGGGTTTTTCTTGGCGTTTAACAAACACTATAGGTTTATGTTTAGATGTTTCTACCTCAAGAGTATTCTCCTTATATCCTAACCCTTGTTTGTTATTCTTTGGTTTTCCTAAGTCCAACACAACAAGTCCCGTCATACTATAATATCATAGGGTCCGTCATCTACTGGTTCAGTCACGGTCGACAAGCATGAAGACTACACTTCACATAGTTACACAATAGGGTTCGGGACTTTCACCAATCATCAAGGGGTCACTACCCTAATCAGTCTCTATGGGTCACTACGTGTGTCCCATCAGTCAACAGTAAGGAAAGGACTTCATAATTTTCTTAATTAATACTACAAATCATTCACCTCAATTCTTCCAGTCTAGGCTAACAGTAGTCTCACATATAGTATAACAGGTCATATAACAAACAATTCACAGTAACATGACACCATATCACAAAGGTCATATCTATAAAGTCTAACTGAACATGACAGTCAGTCTAAGGGAATAAAATCCCGATAGTGGCAGGGTAGCTCCAGTCAAAATCGTCGTAACTGGGTCCGTCAACTGTCATCTACTTCTATCTTACAAGAATAATCAACCAATTACAACTAGAAACACTAAATCACCTATTCTCCACAAAATCAGGCTAAATTTTGGGAAGAGTTTTTCCAAAAAATTTTGATTTCAGTTTGGGCCAATTTTCTGCTTTTATAACGTCTTGGTTTCATTGATCAAGTATTTTGATCGAGTATTTTATAAAATTTTCGATCTCACCACTAGCCACAAAACTTTGATGCTTTTATAACGTCTTGGTTTCATTGATCGAGTATTTTGAGCCGCATTTTTATTTCTCTTGATACGTTACCTTATTTTTGTTGTTGTTTCTAATTTCATATTGAATGAGAATATATGAGAGACTAGTTTCGTTTTGATGATAACTCATGGCTGCAAAACACAAATTTGAAATCATTACATTCTCCACAAAATCGGGCTAAATTTTGTGGAGAATTTTCTGAAAAATTATTATTTCAGATTGGGCCAATTTTCGAAAGATAACAAGAAAACAATATTACGAGCAAGACTTCCTTAAGGCTTTCCCCCATTCGAAGCAGTTTAGATACTGAAAATGATATTTTACTATTTTTAAAGGTGAATTTGCACTTTTAGATCTAACGATAAATAATACCTTCGCATGTGAATTATCGTGCATGTTTAAATACCACATTGATACTTGTATTTATTTAATATTGTATTTAGGTGCATCGAGAATCATGTTGGGGTTACTATCTCAACACTAGCCACAAAACTTTGATGCTTTTATAACGTCTTGGTTTCATTGTTCGAGATTTTGAGCCGCTTTTTTATTTCTCTTGATACGTTACCTTATTTTTTTGTTGTTTCTAAATTCCATATTGAATGAGAATATATGAGAGTCTAGTTTCGTTTCGATAATAATTCATGGCCACAAAACACAAATTTGAAATCACTACATTCTCCACAAAATCGGCTAAAATTTGTGGAAAATTTTTCGAAAAATTTTCAATTTCAGATTGGGCCAATTTTCGGAAGATAACAAGAAAACAGTGCTACGAGCAAGACTTTCTGAAGGCTTTCCCCCGCTCGAAGCTGTTTAGATGCCGAAAATGACATTTTACTTTTTTTAAAGGTGAATTTGGCACTTTTAAATCTTACGATAATTAATACCTTCGCATGTGAATTATTGTGCCTGTTTAAATACCACTTTGATATTTGTTTTATTTAATATTGTATTTAGGTACATTGAGAATCATGTTGGGGCTACTATCTCACCACTAGCCACAAAACTTTGCTGCTTTTAAAACATCTTGATTTCATTGTTCTAGTATTTTGAGCCGCTTTTTTTATTTCTCTAGATTCGTTACCTCATTTTTATTTTTGCCTCTAAACTTCATATTGGATGAAAATATTTGAGACTCTAGTTTTGTTTTGATAATTGGACATGGCCACAAAACACAAATTTAAAATCACTACATTCTCAACAAAATCGGGCTAATTTTGTGGAGAATTTTTCGAAAAGTTTTCTATAGCAGATTGGGAAAATTTTCGGAAGATAACATGCAAACATCGCTACTAGCAAGACTTTCTTAAGGCTTTCCCCCGTTCGAAGCAGTTTAGATGCCTAAAATGTCATTTTACTATTTTTAAAGGTGAATTTTGCAATTTTAGATCTTACGATAATTAATATCTTCGCATGTTAATTATCAGGCTTGTTTAAATACCACTTTGTATCATGTTCTTATTGAATATTGTATTTAGGTACATCGCAAATCATGTTGAGGCTACTATCTCACCACTAACCACAAAACATTGCGGCTTTTATAACGTATTGGTTTCATTGTTCGAGTATTTTGAGCCGCTTTTTTATTTCTCTAGATTCGTTACTTTATTTTTGTTTTTGTTTCTAAATTTCATATTGAATGAGAATATATGAGAGTCTAGTTTCGGTTCGATAATAATTTTTGGCGGCAAAACAAAAATTTGAAATCACTACATTTTCCACAAAATCGGGTTAAATTTTTTTGAGAATTTTTTGAAAAATTTTCGATAGCAGATTGGGCCAATTTTTGGGAGATAACAAGAAAACATCGCTACTAGCAAGACTTCCTTAAGGCTTTCCCCCGTTCGAAACAATTTATATGCCGAAAATGACATTTTACTATTTTTAAAGGTGAATTTTGCACTTTTAGATCTTACTATAATTAATACCTTCGCATGTGAATTATTGTGCCTGTTTAAATACCACTTTGATATTTGTTTATTTAACATTGTATTTAGGTACATTGAAAATCATTTTGGGGCTACTATCTCACCACTAGCCACAAAAATTTGCTGCTTTTATAACATCTTGGTTTCAATGTTCTAGTATTTTGAGCAGCTTTTTTATTTCTCTAGATTCGTTACCTCATTTTTGTTTTTGCCTCTAAATTTCATATTGAATGAAAATATATGAGACTCTAGTTTCGTTTCGATAATAGGTCATGGCCGCAAAACACAAATTTAAAATCACTACATTCTCAACAAAATCGGGCTAAATTTTGTGAAGAATTTTTCGAAAACTTTTCTATAGCAGATTGGGCGAATTTCCGGAAGATAACAAGAAAACATCGCAACTAGCAAGAATTCCTTAAGGCTTTCCCCCTTTCGAAGCAGTTTAGATGCCTAAAATGACATTTTACTATTTTTAAAGGTGAATTTTGCAATTTTAGATCTTACGATAATTAATATCTTCGCATGTTAATTATCATGCCTGTTTAAATACCACTTTGATACTTGTTTTTATTGAACATTGTATTTAGGTACATCGAGAATCACGTTGGGGCTACTATCTCACCACTAACCACAAAACTTTGCTGCTTTTATAACGTATTGGTTTCATTGTTCGAGTATTTTGAGCTGCTTTTTTATTTCTCTAGATTCGTTACCTTATTTTTGTTTTTGTTTCTGTTTCTAAATTTCATATTGAATGAGAATATATGAGAGTCTAGTTTCGGTTAAATAATAATTTATGGCGGCAAAACACAAATTTGAAATCACTACATTCTCCACAAAATAGGGTTAAATTTTGTGGAGAATTTTTTGAAAAATTTTTGATAGCAGTTTGGGCCAATTTTCGGAAGATAACAAGAAAACAGCGCTACTAGCAAGACTTCCTTAAGGCTTTCCCCCGTTCGAAATAGTTTAGATGCCGAAAATGAAATTTTACTATTTTTAAAGGTGCATTTTTCTCTTTTAGATCTTACGTTAATTAATACCTTCGCATGTGAATTATTGTGCATGTTTAAATACCAATTTGATATTTATTTTATTTAATATTGTATTTAGGTACATTGAGAATCATGTTGGGGCTACTATCTAACCACTAACCACAAAACTTTGCTGCATTTATAACATCTTGGTTTCATTGTTCTAGTATTTTGAGCCGCTTTTTTATTTCTCCAGATTCGTTACCTCATTTTTGTTTTTACCTCTAAATTTCATATTGAATGAAAATATATGAGACTCTAGTTTCGTTTCGATAATAATTCATGGCCACAAAACAAAAAATAAAATCACTACATTCTCCACAAATACGGCTAAATTTTATGGAGAATTTTTCGAAAACTTGTCTATAGCATATTGGGCCAATTTCCGAAAGATAACAAGAAAACAACGTTACTAGCAAGACTTCCTTAAGGCTTTCCCCCATTCGAAGCAGGTTAGTTGCCAAAAATGACATTTTGCTATTTTAAGGATGAATTTTGCACTTTTAGAACTTACGATAATTAATATCTTCCAATGTGAATTATCGTGCCTGTTTAAATACCACTTTAATACTTGTTTTTATTTAATATTGTATTTAGGTACATAAAAAATAATGTTGGGGCTACTATCTCACCACTAGCAACAAAACTTTGCTGCTTTTGTAACGTATTGGTTTCATTGTTCGAGCATTTTGAGCCACTTTTTTATTTCTCTAGATTCGTTACCTTATTTTTATTTTTGTTTCTAAATTTCATATTGAATGAGAATATATATGAGGGTCTAGTTTTGTTTCGATAATAATTCATGGTCACTACAAAGAAAACAGTGCTACTAGCAAGACATTCTTAAGGCTTTCCCCTGTTCGAAATAGTTTAGATGCCGAAAATGACATTTTACTATTTTTAAAGGTGAATTTTGCACTTTTAAGATCTTACGATAATTAATACCTTCGCATGTGAATTATTGTGCCTGTTTAAATACCAATTTGATATTTATAATATTTAATATTATATTTAGGTACATTAAGAATCATTTTGGGGCTACTATCTCACCCCTAGCCACAAAACTTTGCTGATTTTATAACATTTTGGTTTCAATGTTCTAGTATTTTGAGCCGCTTTTTTATTTCTCTAGATTCGTTACCTCATTTTTTTTGCCGCTAAATTTCACGTTGAATGAAAATATATGAGACTCTAGTTTCGTTTCGATAATAATTCATGGCCGCAAAACAAAAATTGAAATCACTACATTCTCCACAAAATCGGGCTAAATTTTGTGAAAAATTTTCTGAAAAATTTTCTATAGCAGATTGGGCCAATTTCCAAAAGATAAAAAGAAAACAGCGTTTACTAGCAAGACTTCCTTAAGGCTTTCCCCCGTTCGAATCAGTTTATTTGCCGAAAATGACATTTTACTATTTTTTAAAGATGAATTTTGCACTTTTATATCTTACCATAATTAATATTTTCGCATGTGAATTATCGTGTCTGTTTAAATGCCACTTTGATACTTTTTTTTATTTAATATAGTATTTAGGTACATTGAGAATAATGTTGGGGCTACTATCTCACCACTAGCCACAAAACTTTCCTGCTTTTGTAACGTATTGATTTCATTGTTCGAGTATTTTGAGCCGCTTTTTTATTTCTCTAGATTCGTTACCTTATTTTTATTTTTGTTTCTAAATTTCATATTGAATTAGAATATATGAGAGTCTAGTTTCGTTTCGATAATAATTTATGGCCGCAAAACACAAATTTAAAATCACTACATTCTCTACAAAATCGGGCTAAATTTTGTGTAGAATTTTCCGAAAATTTTTGATAGCAGATTGGTCCAATTTTCGGAAGATAATAAGAAAACACCGCTACTAGCAAGACTTCCTTAAGTCTTTCCCCGTTCGAAACATCTTAGATACCGAAAATGACATTTTACTATTTTTAAAGGTGAATTTTGCACTTTTAGATCTTACGTTAATTAATACCTTCGCATGTGAATTATTGTGCCTGTTTAAATACCACTTTGATATTTGTTTATTTAATATTGTATTTAGGTACATTGAAAATCATGTTGGGGCTACTATCTCACCACTAGCCACAAAAATTTGCTGCTTTTATAACATCTTGGTTTCAATGTTCTAGTATTTTGAGCAGCTTTTTTATTTCTCTAGATTCGTTACCTCATTTTTGTTTTTGCCTCTAAATTTCATATTGAATGAAAATATATGAAACTCTAGTTTCGTTTCGATAATAGGTCATGGCCGCAAAACACAAATTTAAAATCACAACATTCTCCACAAAATCGTGCTAAATTTTGTGGAGAATTTTCCGAAAAATTTTTATACCTGATTGGGCCAATTTCCGAAAGATAACAAGAAAACATCGCTACTAGCCAGACTTCCTTAAGGTTTTCTCCCGTTCAAAGCAGTTTAGATGTTGAAAATGACAATTTACTATTTTTAAAGTGAATTTTGCACTTTTAGATCTTACGATAATTAATATCTTTACATGATCACTTTGTAGTAAGTTGTTCAATTATTTTTTTTCGTTAGGTTTAAGCAATATCTTTTTTTATTAGAAATATGGTGCCTCATGTTTATCATCGTTACTTAAGTTCAACTGCTGCTGTTTCTGGGTTGGTTGCTGGAGTGACTACTTCGTCATTCCCAGGCCAATTGCATCAGCATGCACTTTTTCTGTCCCGTTTAACTCTTCAGGTTGTTGTTTCCTTCATCTTTTAATTTACTGCATTTGTTTATTTGTAAATATAGTTGGGTTTTGATGTTCATAGATGATGATAGATGATCTATGTTTTGTAAACAGTATGCGCAATTTTTCTATTTTTTTCATTATTTCATGATGTTTACTTTGTGACTTTTGTCTTATAGACTCCATGCGATATGTTGTTTCGTGATTTATTGTTGTATGGTCAGTAAACATATAAGAAGTGTAGTTTGTTTTTTCATGGTTGCGCAACTTGAGCAACCCAGATCATTTTGGTGAAGGTTTTATGCTTGTGACTGCTGTAAAGGAAATGCATATTATAGCAGCCTTGTCAAAAGCTTTTGGGTTTGTAGGAACATGTGTATACCTGAAAGGGTGGGAGATGTTGGGTCAAGAGCAAAAGATAGTTTGGGTTGAAACAACATATGGGTCGACGGATCAGATTTTATATACGGGTAGGTCTAAATGGGTTGGGTCGAGGCATGTTTTTCCCTAATAATATAGATAGCGGAAGCATGAGTATGAAGACTACTATAATTAAGTGAATTCTTATGAAAAAACATTCTTTAACTATTCCTTTATTTAGACATGCAAAATATCCTACGTAAACTTTTTGACTAAATTTAAGTAATTTTATCTAATATGTTTATCTATAATTTATTTTTAATTTTGAATTCGAAAGAATACAAGTTCAAAATTATAATCTTGAAAGATCACAAATTATCTCTTTATAATGTCAACAATCTTTTTAAGATCACAAGTTATCTCTTTATACTGTCACAACTCTTTATGAGTTCCTGTTTATTTTCAAATTTACAGCAAATGACACTTATATAAAAGCTCAAGCGCAGGAGTGATCAACATCAGGAAGTTGAAGTTTGTCAGAATTTGGTTTGGGCTTACACCCTATTTTTGTTTTCATTCTCACTGTGGCTTTGATCGACATGGTTTGTGGGTTTGATCGGCATGCTTTCGAGTTGCAATAACAAATTTTTATTGAAAAATGTTATGGAATTGGGACAATCTGTAGCAGTATTTCGTAAGAAAATCAATCTTTGTAGTGATTGGTAAGTAGATTCTTTTGAGTTTGCACTTTCCAATCTTGGGCCATGGTCACAAAATGCATTTAGTCAACCAATAAAGAGAAGTATAAAAAATTATTAGGTATACATAATTTTAAAATAAAAACCATAACTTTAAACGTGTGAACATATAACAACCCTCACTTTTCGACTTCCGATTTTACTAAAATACCTAGAGTTGTTATATACGAATAAATTTAACGTTGACCGAATAAACGTACGCTTAAAATAAATAATATAATTATAAATATTATAAATAAGGTTATGTTATATAATATAACATAACTACATCAATGAATATATATATAATATATATATTACTTTTGTTATTTAGTTAATAGAATATATAATTAACTAAATAATAAATAATATTATAACATTTATAAAACTAATAAAAACTATAAAGTAATAATCATAAATTTTAATTTTAATTATAAAAACTAAATATAATAATAATTTTTATATAAAATTCGTATTTAATAATTAAACAAATATAGAAATAAAATGTTAAATGTTCTTAGAAATGTATTAAACGATTTTTTTTTTAGAATTTTATAAAAAAAAATCAAAACTATATCTACTTTTAATAAAGAAATATAAAAATACAAACTACTTTTTCTTATTTTAACTTTTAAAATTTACTTTTAATAAAAATACAAACTACTTTTTCTTATTTTAACTTTTAAGATTTACTTTTAATAAAAATACAAACTAATTTTTCTTTTAAGATTTACTTTTAATAAAAATATAAACTACTTTTTCTTTTAAGATTTACTTTTAATAAAAATACAAACTACTTTTTCTTATTTTAACTTTTAAAATTTACTTTTAATAAAAATACAAACTACTTTTTCTTATTTTAACTTTTAAGATTTACTTTTAATAAAAATACAAACTACTTTTTCTTATTTTACCTTTTAAGATTTACTTTTAATAAAAATACAAACTACTTTTTCTTATTTTAACTTTTAAGATTTACTTTTAATAAAAATACAAACTACTTTTTCTTATTTTAACTTTTAAGATTTACTTTTAATAAAAATACAAACTACCTTTTCTTTTAAGATTTACTTTTAATAAAAATACAAACTACTTTTTCTTATTTTAACTTTTAAGATTTACTTTTAATAAAAATATAAACTACTTTTTATTTTAACTTTTAAGATATACTTTTAATAAAAATAAAAACTACTTTTTCTTATTTTAACTTTTAATATTTACTTTTAATAAAAATACAAACTACTTTTTATTTTAACTTTTAAGATTTACTTTTAATAAAAATACAAACTACTTTTTCTTATTTTAACTTTTAAGATTTACTTTTAATAAAAATACAAACTACTTTTATTATTTTATTTTTTTTACCTAACATTTTCAACTATAAATACCACATACATTTCTCATTTCAAACTTACACCTTAATCTCTCATTTCTCTCTTGAAGAACTACTTCTAGTTGATATCCTAGTCACTTACTTGCTTTACTTTCCTTTCTTGCGTGGAATACTTCAACTGCTATTTAAGGTGAATTCATAGCCCCTCTTTATTGTTAGCAAAACTTACTTACTTTTGGGGTGAGACACATGCTGTTTTTTTTTTTACTTTTTACACTTTAGACACAAGTACCAAACTGCTTAAACTATGCTATACCCAGCAATGTTCAGTTAAAGTCCCTACAGTGATATTTTTAAGTGCTCGGCATGCTAGGTTATTGGGGGTAGGCCTATCGGGAGTAACGTCCCCGATACATTTGTCTATGTCTTTGTATTACTTGATAATGAAATTAAACCGACAAGTAGAACTAACTTGTTGTAGTGACCCGAACTTTTCCATGTTTATATATATTAATTGAGATTGATATTTACATGATTAAATGTTTCCAACATGTTAAGCAATCAAACTTGTTAAGACTTGATTAATTGAAATATGTTTCATATAGACAATTGACCACCCAAGTTGACCGGTGATTCACGAACATTAAAACTTGTAAAAACTATATGATGACATATATATGGTTATATATATAGTTAACATGATATTATGATAAGTAAACATATCATTAAGTATATTAACAATGAACTACATATGTAAAAACAAGACTACTAACTTAATGATTTTGAAACGAGACATATATGTAACGATTATCGTTGTAACGACATTTAATGTATATATATCATATTAAGAGATATTCGTACATCATAATATCATGATAATATAATAATTTAAAATCTCTTTTGATATTATAAACATTGGGTTAACAACATTTAACAAGATCGTTAACCTAAAGGTTTCAAAACAACATTTACATGTAACGACTAACGATGACTTAACGACTCAGTTAAAATGTATATACATGTAGTGTTTTAATATGTATTTATACACTTTTGAAAGACTTCAATACACTTATCAAAATACTTCTACTTAACAAAAATGCTTACAATTACATCCTCGTTCAGTTTCATCAACAATTCTACTCGTATGCACCCGTATTTGTACTCGTACAATACACAGCTTTTAGATGTATGTACTATTGGTATATACACTCTAATGATCAGATTTTAGCAGCCCATGTGAGTCACCTAACACATGTGGGAACCATCATTTGGCAACTAGCATGAAATATCTCATAAAATTACAAAAATATGAGTAATCATTCATGACTTATTTACATGAAAACAAAATTACATATCCTTTATATCTAATCCATACACCAACGACCAAAAACACCTACAAACACTTTCATTCTTCAATTTTCTTCATCTAATTGATCTCTCTCAAGTTCTATCTTCAAGTTCTAAGTGTTCTTCATATATTCTACAAGTTCTAGTTACATAAAATCAAGAATACTTTCAAGTTTGCTAGCTCACTTCCAATCTTGTAAAGTGATCATCCAACCTCGAGAAATCTTTGTTTCTTACAGTAGGTTATCATTCTAATACAAGGTAATAATCATATTCAAACTTTGGTTCAATTTCTATAACTATAACAATCTTATTTCAAGTGATGATCTTACTTGAACTTGTTTTCGTGTCATGATTCTGCTTCAAGAACTTCGAGCCATCCAAGGATCCATTGAAGCTAGATCCATTTTTCTCTTTTCCAGTAGGTTTATCCAAGGAACTTAAGGTAGTAATGATGTTCATAACATCATTCGATTCATACATATAAAGCTATCTTATTCGAAGGTTTAAACTTGTAATCAATAGAACATAGTTTAGTTAATTCTAAACTTGTTCGCAAATAAAAGTTAATCCTTCTAACTTGACTTTTAAAATCAACTAAACACATGTTCTATATCTATATGATATGCTAACTTAATGATTTAAAACCTGGAAACACGAAAAACACCGTAAAACCGGATTTACGCCGTCGTAGTAACACCGCGGGCTGTTTTGGGTTAGTTAATTAAAAACTATGATAAACTTTGATTTAAAAGTTGTTATTCTGAGAAAATGATTTTTATTATGAACATGAAACTATATCCAAAAATTATGGTTAAACTCAAAGTGGAAGTATGTTTTCTAAAATGGTCATCTAGACGTCGTTCTTTCGACTGAAATGACTACCTTTACAAAAACGACTTGTAACTTATTTTTTTGACTATAAACCTATACATTTTCTGTTTAGATTCATAAAATAGAGTTCAATATGAAACCATAGCAATTTGATTCACTCAAAACGGATTTAAAATGAAGAAGTTATGGGTAAAACAAGATTGGATAATTTTTCTCATTTTAGCTACGTGAAAATTGGTAACAAATCTATTCCAACCATAACTTAATCAACTTGTATTGTATATTATGTAATCTTGAGATACCATAGACACGTATACGATGTTTCGACCTATCATGTCGACACATCTATATATATTTTGGAACAACCATAGACACTCTATATGTGAATGTTGGAGTTAGCTATACAGGGTTGAGGTTGATTCCAAAATATATATAGTTTGAGTTGTGATCAATACTGAGATACGTATACACTGGGTCGTGGATTGATTCAAGATAATATTTATCGATTTATTTCTGTACATCTAACTGTGGACAACTAGTTGTAGGTTACTAACGAGGACAGCTGACTTAATAAACTTAAAACATCAAAATATATTAAAAGTGTTGTAAATATATTTTGAACATACTTTGATATATATGTATATATTGTTATAGGTTCGTGAATCAACCAGTGGCCAAGTCTTACTTCCCGACGAAGTAAAAATCTGTGAAAGTGAGTTATAGTCCCACTTTTAAAATCTAATATTTTTGGGATGAGAATACATGCAGATTTTATAAATGATTTACAAAATAGACACAAGTACGTGAAACTACATTCTATGGTTGAATTATCGAAATCGAATATGCCCCTTTTTATTAAGTCTGGTAATCTAAGAATTAGGGAACAGACACCCTAATTGACGCGAATCCTAAAGATAGATCTATTGGGCCTAACAAACCCCATCCAAAGTACCGGATGCTTTAGTACTTCGAAATTTATATCATATCCGAAGGGTGTCCCGGAATGATGGGGATATTCTTATATATGCATCTTGTTAATGTCGGTTACCAGGTGTTCACCATATGAATGATTTTTATCTCTATGTATGGGATGTGTATTGAAATATAAAATCTTGTGGTCTATTATTATGATTTGATATATATAGGTTAAACCTATAACTCACCAACATTTTTGTTGACGTTTTAAGCATGTTTATTCTCAGGTGATTATTAAGAGCTTCCGCTGTCGCATACTTAAATAAGGACGAGATTTGGAGTCCATGCTTGTATGATATTGTGTAAAAACTGCATTCAAGAAACTTATTTTGTTGTAACATATTTGTATTGTAAACCATTATGTAGTGGTCGTGTGCAAACAGGATATTTTAGATTATCATTATTTGATAATCTACGTAAAGCTTTTTAAACCTTTATTGATGAAATAAAGGTTATGGTTTGTTTTAAAATGAATGCAGTCTTTGAAAAACGTCTCATATAGAGGTCAAAACCTCGCAACGAAATCAATTAATATGGAACATTTTTAATCAATAAGAACGGGACATTTCAGTTGGTATCAGAGCGTTGGTCTTAGAGAACCAGAATTTTGCATTAGTGTGTCTTATCGAGTTTGTTAGGATGCATTAGTGAGTCTGGACTTCGACCGTGTTTACTTGAAAAATGATTGCTTAACAAATTTTGTTGGAAACTATATATTTTTAACATGTGAATATTATGTGATATATTAATCTCTTAACGCGTTTGATATTATGTGATAGATGTCTACCTCTAGAACAAGTCCCATTGACTCACCTAATAATAATGAAGATTCAAATGTAAATTGGAATGATTCGTGGACTGATTCGCAAGTTCCCGAAGAGGAACCGGAAGAAGAGTCGGAACCGGAAGAAGAATCGGAACCGGAAGAAGAATCGGAACCGGATGAAGAAATAGAACCGGTGGGGGAAATAATAAAACGGTTAAGTAAAAGAAAATCCTCAACCAACCGACCAAGGTTAATTATGGTCAATGGTGTTTCCGCCAAGGAAGCAAAATATTGGGAGGATTACCAATTCTCCGATGAATCGGATTCCGACGAGAATTCCGATGATGTTATAGAAATTACCCCAACTGAATTTAAAAAGGCAAAAGAAAATAATAAGGGAAAGGGCATAAAAATAGAGAAATCTAATTCCAACCCCGATGAACTTTATATGTATCGTCAACCCCCGAAGTCCTTAAGTTGTAACAATGACCCGGGAACCTCTAAACCACCAGGTTTTTCTAAACCAATGTGGATCACGACGGCTCGTATTAGGGGAACATCATATATCCCTATAAACTTGGCAAAACGAACCAAAACCGAAGAAGAAGAAACAAGCGAGTCGGAATAAGATAGTTGTATTCGTGTGGTGTAATATATGTAATATAGTGTGCTTATGCTTTATGATATATGTAAAAATTGCTTGTATTAATAAGTATTTTTTTTTTATGAATCTAACTCTTGTCTATTTTACAGTATAAAAACACAAAATGGATAGACAACCCAATATTTTAAGAGACCTACCCGGAGACATGATTGATGAAATCTTGTCTAGAGTCGGTCAGAATTCTTCGGCACAACTATTTAAGGCGAGATCAGTTTGTAAGACATTCGAAGAACGTTCCAAGAATGCCTTGGTTTATAAAAGGCTTTCGTTCGAAAGATGGGGGATATCACATTGGGAAATCCATAAGTTACGATGTGTTTACTTTGACGCATATATTGCGGGGAATCCAAATGCTATTTTACGCAATGGGTTAAGAAATTATTTTGACTCAATATATTCGAATATTGGACTTCGTGATTTAGAAAAAGCGGCTAACATGCAACATAAAGAAGCATGTTATGCTTACGGATTAGTAATGTTCGCTTCTCACCAAAGTGAGAACAAGAACATCGGGCTACAACTATTAAACAAAACGTTCCCACAAGTGACGGAGTCGGTAATTGGGGTAAGAAATGAGTTTTTAGATTGTTACGGGACTGTTGGACATTACGTAACCCTCGTCCCTTTGACGACGTTACAACACGCTGTCTTATCAACGGCCATAACGGTTATGTTCCACAAGACCAAGGATGGGAAGTAGTCCTAGTAAAACCAGAATGCATGACTTGTTTCTGGACGTATGAATTACGTGTCTTTATTGCCTTTGCTGAACGACTTGTGTACTAGCTAGAATTATCTTCACAACCATCTTGTATCAAATTTATTGTGTGCTATATTTCATGCTATATGTAAAATAAGCGGTATTGTAAGTTTGTAAAATATTGTGTAAAAGTTTGAACGCGAAATATTATTATAATCAGTTTTTCATATAGAATTGTAGTAGTTGAATTGTATATTAGCTACTAAGTATGAACTTAACGGGTAGGTACTACCCGAATTTAAACTTATAAAACGCTAATATGAAGAAAAAGCTTTTATAAATGAGTTCATATTTTGCTACGAAATACTATTAACTACTCTTAATATTCTGTATGATTAACTTGTTCCATTTAACTATTTTGAAGGAAATGGCACCAACTACTCGACACACCGTGAATATGAATGAAGAGGAATTCCGTACTTTTCTAGCTTCAAACATAGCCGCAGTACAGGCTGCGCTACATACCAACAATAACCTTGGATCTAGCAGTACAGGAAATCGTGTAGGATGCACCTACAAAGAATTCACTGCCTGCAAACCTTTGGAATTTGATGGAACCGAAGGACCGATCGGATTGAAATGGTGGACCGAGAAGGTCGAATCGGTGTTTGCCATAAGTAAGTGTACTGAAGAGGACAAAGTAAAGTACGCTACGCAGACCTTCACAGGTTCTGCGTTAACATGGTGGAATACCTATCTAGAGCAAGTGGGACAAGACGATGCGTACGCACTACCGTGGTCAGCATTCAAGCACTTGATGAACGAGAAGTACCGTCCCAGAACCGAGGTCAATAAGCTCAAGACAGAACTTAGAGGGTTACGAACCCAAGGATTTGATATTACCACGTACGAAAGACGATTCACAGAATTGTGCCTATTGTGTCCGGGAGCATTCGAAGATGAGGAAGAGAAGATAGACGCGTTTGTGAAAGGATTACCGGAAAGAATCCAAGAAGATATAAGTTCACACGAGCCCGCCTCCATACAACAGGCATGTAGAATGGCTCACAAACTCGTGAACCAGATTGAAGAAAGAATTAAAGAACAGACTGCTGAAGAGGCCAATGTGAAGCAAGTCAAAAGAAAGTGGGAGGAAAACGGTGATAAGAATCACCAATACAACAACAACAGCAATTACAACAATAATCGCAACAATTATCCCAACAATCGCAACATCAATCGCAACTACAACAAACGGCCCAACAACAACAACAACAACAACAACAGCAACTACAACAATCATCCCAACAACAATAATAACCGCAACAACAACAACAATCAGAAGCAGCTATGCCAAAGGTGTGAAAAGAATCACTCGGGGTTCTGCACCAAATTTTGCAACAAGTGTAAAAGAAATGGTCATAGCGCGGCGAAGTGTGAGGTCTACGGACCAGGGGTTAATAGAACGAAAGGAACAAATGGTGTCGGAACGAGTAATGGCGGAGCAAGTAGTGTCGGAGCAAGTTATGCCAATGTAGTTTGTTATAAATGTGGAAAACCGGGCCACATTATTAGAAATTGCCCGAACCAGGAGAACACGAATGGACAAGGCCGTGGAAGAGTTTTCAATATTAATGCGGCAGAGGCACAGGAAGACCCGGAGCTTGTTACGGGTACGTTTCTTATTGACAATAAATCTGCTTACGTTTTATTTGATTCGGGTGCGGATAGAAGCTATATGAGTAGAGATTTTTGTGCTAAATTAAGTTGTCCATTGACGCCTTTGGATAGTAAATTTTTACTCGAATTAGCAAATGGTAAATTAATTTCAGCAGATAATATATGTCGGAATCGAGAAATTAAACTGGTTAGCGAAACATTTAAGATTGATTTGATACCAGTAGAGTTAGGGAGTTTTGATGTGATAATCGGTATGGACTGGTTGAAAGAAGTGAAAGCAGATCGTTTGTTACAAAAATGCAATTCGCATTATACGAGAAAAAGGAAAACCCTTAATGGTGTACGGAGAAAAGGGCAACACGAAGCTACATCTTATTAGTAATTTGAAGGCACAAAAACTAATAAGAAAAGGTTGCTATGCTGTTCTAGCACACGTCGAGAAAGTACAAACTGAAGAAAAGAGCATCAATGATGTTCCCGTCGCAAAAGAATTTCCTGATGTATTTCCGAAAGAATTACCGGGATTACCCCCACATCGATCCGTTGAATTTCAAATAGATATTGTACCAGGAGCTGCACCAATAGCTCGTGCTCCTTACAGACTCGCACCCAGCGAGATGAAAGAACTACAAAGCCAATTACAAGAACTTTTAGAGCGTGGTTTCATTCGACCAAGCACATCACCGTGGGGAGCTCCTGTTTTGTTTGTCAAGAAGAAAGATGGTACATTCAGGTTGTGTATCGACTACCGAGAGTTGAACAAACTTACCATCAAGAACCGCTACCCACTACCGAGAATCGACGACTTATTTGATCAACTACAAGGCTCGTATGTTTATTCAAAGATTGACTTACGTTCCGGGTATCATCAAATGCGGGTGAAAGAAGATGATATTCCAAAGACTGCTTTCAGAACACGTTACGGTCATTACGAGTTTATGGTCATGCCGTTTGGTTTAACTAATGCACCAGCTATGTTCATGGACCTTATGAACCGAGTGTGT
The DNA here is from genome assembly GCF_046630445.1 of Rutidosis leptorrhynchoides. NCBI lineage: Eukaryota > Viridiplantae > Streptophyta > Magnoliopsida > Asterales > Asteraceae > Rutidosis > Rutidosis leptorrhynchoides. Next base: position 346,171,611 of record NC_092343.1, read on the forward strand.
GGACCATACCTTGACAAGTTTGTCATTGTTTTCATTGATGACATACTTATTTACTCAAAGAATGACCAAGAACACGGTGAACATTTGAGAAAGGTGTTAGAAGTATTGAGGAAGGAAGAATTGTACGCTAAGTTTTCAAAGTGTGCATTTTGGTTGGAAGAAGTTCAATTCCTCGGTCACATAGTGAACAAAGAAGGTATTAAGGTGGATCCGGCAAAGATAGAAACTGTTGAAAAGTGGGAAACCCCGAAAACTCCGAAACACATACGCCAGTTTTTAGGACTAGCTGGTTACTACAGAAGGTTCATCCAAGACTTTTCCAGAATAGCAAAACCCTTGACTGCATTAACGCATAAAGGGAAGAAATTTGAATGGAATGATGAACAAGAGAAAGCGTTTCAGTTATTGAAGAAAAAGCTAACTACGGCACCTATATTGTCATTGCCTGAAGGGAATGATGATTTTGTGATTTATTGTGATGCATCAAAGCAAGGTCTCGGTTGTGTATTAATGCAACGAACGAAGGTGATTGCTTATGCGTCTAGACAATTGAAGATTCACGAACAAAATTATACGACGCATGATTTGGAATTAGGCGCGGTTGTTTTTGCATTAAATACTTGGAGGCACTACTTATATGGGGTCAAAAGTATTATATATACCGACCACAAAAGTCTTCAACACATATTTAATCAGAAACAACTGAATATGAGGCAGCGTAGGTGGATTGAATTATTGAATGATTACGACTTTGAGATTCGTTACCACCCGGGGAAGGCAAATGTGGTAGCCGATGCCTTGAGCAGGAAGGACATAGAACCCATTCGAGTAAAATCTATGAATATAATGATTCATAATAACCTTACTACTCAAATAAAGGAGGCGCAACAAGGAGTTTTAAAAGAGGGAAATTTAAAGGATGAAATACCCAAAGGATCGGAGAAGCATCTTAATATTCGGGAAGACGGAACCCGGTATAGGGCTGAAAGGATTTGGGTACCAAAATTTGGAGATATGAGAGAAATGGTACTTAGAGAAGCTCATAAAACCAGATACTCAATACATCTTGGAACGGGGAAGATGTACAAGGATCTTAAGAAACATTTTTGGTGGCCGGGTATGAAAGCCGATGTTGCTAAATACGTAGGAGAATGTTTGACGTGTTCTAAGGTCAAAGCTGAGCATCAGAAACCATCAGGTCTACTTCAACAACCCGAAATCCCAGAATGGAAATGGGAAAACATTACCATGGATTTCATCACTAAATTGCCAAGGACTGCAAGTGGTTTTGATACTATTTGGGTAATAGTTGATCGTCTCACCAAATCAGCACATTTCCTGCCAATAAGAGAAGATGACAAGATGGAGAAGTTAGCACGACTGTATTTGAAGGAAGTCGTCTCCAGACATGGAATACCAATCTCTATTATCTCTGATAGGTATGGCAGATTTATTTCAAGATTCTGGCAGACATTACAGCAAGCATTAGGAACTCGTCTAGACATGAGTACTGCCTATCATCCACAAACTGATGGGCAGAGCGAAAGGACGATACAAATGCTTGAAGACATGCTACGAGCATGTGTTATTGATTTCGGAAACAGTTGGGATCGACATCTACCGTTAGCAGAATTTTCCTACAACAACAGCTACCATTCAAGCATTGAGATGGCGCCGTTTGAAGCACTTTATGGTAGAAAGTGCAGGTCTCCGATTTGTTGGAGTGAAGTGGGGGATAGACAGATTACGGGTCAGGAGATTATACAAGAAACTACCGAGAAGATCATCCAAATTCAACAACGGTTGAAAACCGCCCAAAGTCGACAAAAGAGCTATGCTGACATTAAAAGAAAAGATATAGAATTTGAAATTGGAGAGATGGTCATGCTTAAAGTTGCACCTTGGAAAGGCGTTGTTCAATTTGGTAAACGAGGGAAATTAAATCCAAGGTATATTGGACCATTCAAGATTATTGATCGTGTCGGACCAGTAGCTTACCGACTAGAGTTACCTCAACAACTCGCGGCTGTACAAAACACTTTCCACGTCTCGAATTTGAAGAAATGTTTTGCTAAAGAAGATCTCACTATTCCGTTAGATGAAATCCAAATCAACGAAAAACTTCAATTCATCGAAGAACCCGTCGAAATAATGGATCGTGAGGTTAAAATACTTAAGCAAAACAAGATACCAATTGTTAAGGTTCGATGGAATGCTCGTAGAGGACCCGAGTTCACCTGGGAGCGTGAAGATCAGATGAAGAAGAAATACCCGCATCTATTTCCAGAAGATTCGTCAACACCTTCAACAGCCTAAAATTTCGGGACGAAATTTATTTAACGGGTAGGTACTGTAGTGACCCGAACTTTTCCATATTTATATATATTAATTGAGATTGATATTTACATGATTAAATGTTTCCAACATGTTAAGCAATCAAACTTGTTAAGACTTGATTAATTGAAATATGTTTCATATAGACAATTGACCACCCAAGTTGACCGGTGATTCACGAACGTTAAAACTTGTAAAAACTATATGATGCCATATATATGGTTATATATATAGTTAACATGATATTATGATAAGTAAACATATCATTAAGTATATTAACAATGAACTACATATGTAAAAACAAGACTACTAACTTAATGATTTTGAAACGAGACATATATGTAACGATTATCGTTGTAACGACATTTAATGTATATATATCATATTAAGAGATATTCGTACATCATAATATCATGATAATATAATAATTTAAAATCTATTTTGATATTATAAACATTGGGTTAACAACATTTAACAAGATCGTTAACCTAAAGGTTTCAAAACTACATTTACATGTAACGACTAACGATGACTTAACGACTCAGTTAAAATGTATATACATGTAGTGTTTTAATATGTATTTATACACTTTTGAAAGACTTCAATACACTTATCAAAATACTTCTACTTAACAAAAATGCTTACAATTACATCCTCGTTCAGTTTCATCAACAATTCTACTCGTATGCACCCGTATTCGTACTCGTACAATACACAGCTTTTAGATGTATGTACTATTGGTATATACACTCCAATGATCAGCTTTTAGCTGCCCATGTGAGTCATCTAACACATGTGGGAACCATCATTTGGCAACTAGCATGAAATATCTCATAAAATTACAAAAATATGAGTAATCATTCATGACTTATTTACATGAAAACAAAATTACATATCCTTTATATCTAATCCATACACCAACGACCAAAAACACCTACAAACACTTTCATTCTTCAATTTTCTTCATCTAATTGATCTCTCTCAAGTTCTATCTTCAAGTTCTAAGTGTTCTTCATATATTCTACAAGTTCTAGTTACATAAAATCAAGAATACTTTCAAGTTTGCTAGCTCACTTCCAATCTTGTAAAGTGATCATCCAACCTCAAGAAATCTTTGTTTCTTACAGTAGGTTATCATTCTAATACAAGGTAATAATCATATTCAAACTTTGGTTCAATTTCTATAACTATAACAATCTTATTTCAAGTGATGATCTTACTTGAACTTGTTTTCGTGTCATGATTCTGCTTCAAGAACTTCGAGCCATCCAAGGATCCATTGAAGCTAGATCCATTTTTCTCTTTTCCAGTAGGTTTATCCAAGGAACTTAAGGTAGTAATGATGTTCATAACATCATTCGATTCATACATATAAAGCTATCTTATTCGAAGGTTTAAACTTGTAATCACTAGAACATAGTTTAGTTAATTCTAAACTTGTTCGCAAACAAAAGTTAATCCTTCTAACTTGACTTTTAAAATCAACTAAACACATGTTCTATATCTATATGATATGCTAACTTAATGATTTAAAACCTGGAAACACGAAAAACACCGTAAAACCGGATTTACGCCGTCGTAGTAACACCGCGGGCTGTTTTGGGTTAGTTAATTAAAAACTATGATAAACTTTGATTTAAAAGTTGTTATTATGAGAAAATGATTTTTATTATGAACATGAAACTATATCCAAAAATTATGGTTAAACTCAAAGTGGAAGTATGTTTTCTAAAATGGTCATCTAGACGTCGTTCTTTCGACTGAAATGACTACCTTTACAAAAACGACTTGTAACTTATTTTTCTGACTATAAACCTATACTTTTTCTGTTTAGATTCATAAAATAGAGTTCAATATGAAACCATAGCAATTTGATTCACTCAAAACGGATTTAAAATGAAGAAGTTATGGGTAAAACAAGATTGGATAATTTTTCTCATTTTAGCTACGTGAAAATTGGTAACAAATCTATTCCAACCATAACTTAATCAACTTGTATTGTATATTATGTAATCTTGAGATACCATAGACACGTATACAATGTTTTGACCTATCATGTCGACACATCTATATATATTTCGGAACAACCATAGACACTCTATATGTGAATGTTGGAGTTAGCTATACAGGGTTGAGGTTGATTCCAAAATATATATAGTTTGAGTTGTGATCAATACTGAGATACGTATACACTGGGTCGTGGATTGATTCAAGATAATATTTATCGATTTATTTCTGTACATCTAACTGTGGACAACTAGTTGTAGGTTACTAACGAGGACAGCTGACTTAATAAACTTAAAACATCAAAATATATTAAAAGTGTTGTAAATATATTTTGAACATACTTTGATATATATGTATATATTGTTATAGGTTCGTGAATCAACCAGTGGCCAAGTCTTACTTCCCGACGAAGTAAAAATCTGTGAAAGTGAGTTATAGTCCCACTTTTAAAATCTAATATTTTTGGGATGAGAATACATGCAGGTTTTATAAATGATTTACAAAATAGACACAAGTACGTGAAACTACATTCTATGGTTGAATTATCGAAATCGAATATGCCCCTTTTTATTAAGTCTGGTAATCTAAGAATTAGGGAACAGACACCCTAATTGACGCGAATCCTAAAGATAGATCTATTGGGCCTAACAAACCCCATCCAAAGTACCGGATGCTTTAGTACTTCGAAATTTATATCATATCCGAAGGGTGTCCCAGAATGATGGGATATTCTTATATATGCATCTTGTTAATGTCGGTTACCAGGTGTTCACCATATGAATGATTTTTATCTCTATGTATGGGATGTGTATTGAAATATAAAATCTTGTGGTCTATTATTATGATTTGATATATATAGGTTAAACCTATAACTCACCAACATTTTTGTGGACGTTTTAAGCATGTTTATTCTCAGGTGATTATTAAGAGCTTCCGCTGTCGCATACTTAAATAAGGACGAGATTTGGAGTCCATGCTTGTATGATATTGTGTAAAAACTGCATTCAAGAAACTTATTTTGTTGTAACATATTTGTATTGTAAACCATTATGTAGTGGTCGTGTGCAAACAGGATATTTTAGATTATCATTATTTGATAATCTACGTAAAGCTTTTTAAACCTTTATTGATGAAATAAAGGTTATGGTTTGTTTTAAAATGAATGCAGTCTTTGAAAAACGTCTCATATAGAGGTCAAAACCTCGCAACGAAATCAATTAATATGGAACGTTTTTAATCAATAAGAACGGGACATTTCACTTGTCATGGGGCATACTATCGTTTAGTTTAAATATCACGAATTGGCATAACTATTTCTTTCGATCTTTCGAGATCAACTTTACAAACTAAATCTTGTGGTCTAAAACAACGGTCAAACTTTTTGTTAAACCTATGAACTTCACTCAACCTTTTTGGTTGACACTTTAAGCATGTTTTGTCTCAGGTGACGAATAAGATGATTGCCATGACTGCTACTTGATGAATTGAATGCTGCTACATGGAGTCTTCATTTCATTACATTTACTTTACATTAAGACTACTATTATTATTTCAGTTTGAATTTGATGTAAAACTTTTAATGCTTCCGCTGTTTTATTAATAAATGTTTTATTCAAAATGTCTCATATAGTGTCGTTCTCGTTTATACAACTGTGATTTGATATAATTAGTCACAAATACCCTGGGCCCTATTTGGGGGTGTGACAGATTGGTATCAGAGCAGAGTTGTTGTAGAGAACCAGGATTGCATTTTATGTGTGCCTTATACAATTAGGTACCTTAGCAATGTAGGACTACAACTTTCCTTGACCATAGTGCCTTTAATTGTTGCCTTTAACTGTTAAATGCTACACTATACTTTAAAAACTTTACTTATCTTAGAATGCCAAGCCAATCTAAGAATTTTCCTAAGTACTATCCAATTACGCCACCGCATTTAAATGCGACACCATGATTTCTGAAATTCTTGACATTCCCATGTCATCTATCATGGTTTTGTGTATTACATATGTATTACATGAAATATTATCCATGATTTTTGAAACTTCTATATTTGTTACTACTCACACTCAAACGTATGTAACTCCCTGTTATATATCACGTACCTATATGCCTTATGCCTTTGTGCATCAGTTTGCAAACCAAAAAATGTCATTGGGTTATCACAGTGTACGAATTGAAAGTCTTTAATCAAAAGATTGTTAGATTGCATACTCATCATTTTATGATCTCGACAAGTCATACTGCCATTATTGGAGTATAGACAAATCATATCTTATCATATCTATCCCAATAGACCTTGTCTGACACATTTCCTTAATTCCCTCCGTAATCTATGGGATCCTTTTTACTATATATAGGTATTCTATGTAATTAGAATATCATTCGATATCCAAAAAAAATCATTTCATATAGAAAAATCCTTTATCTGACCGTGTAAGATGGATCCTGCACAAAGTTCGAGTTCCTATAGTTCTGAGGGCGATTCTGAAGACTCTGAAGGTAGTGTGACCGAAGTGCCTCAACTGGTTGACTACACTTCTTTCTGGAGGAGATGGAGATGGGTTCGAGACATACTCACTAGATGGAGGAATGAAGAGGGTGAACCCTACAACGAACAAAATTTACCTCCCAACATCGGAGAACTTGACGCGCTCACTGGACAACCAATTCGCAATACCATTTTCACACTCTTTGCCAGAATATTCCGCCTCCAGGAGCGAATGCATAGAATTATGTTGGTAATTCAATCCCTACTCCCGACTACTAATCAAGTAGGATTAGTGGAAGAAGTCAGGGAGCTTCGTGATAGGCTTGAAGAAAGAATAGCGTCTCTGGAAAGTACAATACGCATTTTAGAAGGTAGACTTACGCCTACTACACCAACAGCAGCAATACCCGCATCAGCATCATCACCACCAGTACTACCAACAACAACATCTGCATCCCACGCCTCAACATCACACTCAGTACCTCAAACATCAACATCATACGCCCCATAGATACCAAGGAATATTAGTAATAATGAGTTAAGATGTATTAACTCATTCTTCCTGAAGAATTATATATTTATACTTTATATATATATAGTTTGAAACAATAATAAACCTTTTCATACTAAGCTATTACGTGTGAATCTTAACTAGTATGTACTACTTGGTTAATTCATATCACTAGTATGCTATGATGTACCTCCTTCGTTAATGACTTAACAATCATTAATCACTGCTTCACCACAATAAACTCCATTTCATAATAAACCAAGTGTATTTCTCAAATACATGATTGATTATATACTTTCATTTTCGATGTACTCGAAACTTTCTAGAAAACATCATTAGTGCCTTATGAATTTCACAAGAATTCCACGAGCACCAACTTCATATACCGAAGTATATCAACAATAATGAACGATGAAGTATTGATTCATAACTTCATTAGTGAAATATTCCGCGACAAATATGAAATCTCTAAATTTTTGGAGATTATTTATTCTCGTTTCAACCGTAAATCAAACGAGTTTAATCTTATATTAACTCATTAAACCCATGATTACATCTGAAGAATATATATATGAACGTATATCTTCATAAAGATTGTAATTCTTTTGTACAAACTGTTAATTGTGAAAATATTTTAACGGGTAGGTAAAACCCGAAAAATATTTATATCTCACTTTAATATGTTACATTGTACATTCTCCAATTCTGATTCAATAATCAGTAACTATACTACTTACATCCACATATGTATCCGTTCACCTTTTGCATACAAATTCAATTACATATTCTGACATATCAGAATCCAAGAAAAGCTTTAGCAGATGTTATCTTCCTAAAGATCACTACATTCATGAATTATATTCATTCGTATTCTATGATGAATTATCACATCAACCCACCGAAATTATCATTCATTACTTTTGAAATCAACAACGCCTATTCATCAACCATTAGATCCGTTGACGATCACAATCAGCGTTTAATCATCTAAAAACAAAATTTCTTAAAACCATCTCGGATTGATAACCGATGATTCAAATATGGATGCATTAAATGCAGAGGAAACAGCAAAATTGTAGAAGGTCTTAATGGCCAAAAGTTTGATAATAAAGAATGGTACGTTGAAAAAGCTCAAATGAAAATTTGGAACTGAAAAACGGATTGAGCTAACCATAAAGGAGACCAAGGACGAATACAAGGACCAAACTCTATATTCAAAGAATACAGGTAATTCTGGGTCCGATGAAATCTTTAGAGAATATCTTGCTCCGAAATCATGTTAAAAGCTTGCGGAAAATTTTTCTTCATCAACTTTCGAACTTAGAAATTCCAAAATATCATCATAAATATCCTCTATATTTCTGAAGATATCTTCATAACGATTCTTGTCCGCAATTAAGTATCTCTTTGCGATATATTTATAAAGAAAAACTGTTTTAGTTTCTATATTCTGTAAAATCCAAATTAACTTATAAATTGAAATTTCTCGTTCTTATTGATTAAAAACGTTCCATATTAATTGATTTCGTTGCGAGGTTTTGACCTCTATATGAGACGTTTTTCAAAGACTGCATTCATTTTAAAACAAACCATAACCTTTATTTCATCAATAAAGGTTTAAAAAGCTTTACGTAGATTATCAAATAATGATAATCTAAAATATCCTGTTTACACACGACCATTACATAATGGTTTACAATACAAATATGTTACAACAAAATAAGTTTCTTGAATGCAGTTTTTACACAATATCATACAAGCATGGACTCCAAATCTCGTCCTTATTTAAGTATGCGACAGCGGAAGCTCTTAATAATCACCTGAGAATAAACATGCTTAAAACGTCAACAAAAATGTTGGTGAGTTATAGGTTTAACCTATATATATCAAATCGTAACAATAGACCACAAGATTTCATATTTCAATACACATCCCATACATAGAGATAAAAATCATTCATATGGTGAACACCTGGTAACCGACATTAACAAGATGCATATATAAGAATATCCCCATCATTCCAGGACACCCTTCGGATATGATATAAATTTCGAAGTACTAAAGCATCCGGTACTTTGGATGGGGTTTGTTAGGCCCAATAGATCTATCTTTAGGATTCGCGTCAATTAGGGTGTCTGTTCCCTAATTCTTAGATTACCAGACTTAATAAAAAGGGGCATATTCGATTTCGATAATTCAACCATAGAATGTAGTTTCATGTACTTGTGTCTATTTTGTAAATCATTTATAAAACCTGCATGTATTCTCATCCCAAAAATATTAGATTTTAAAAGTGGGACTATAACTCACTTTCACAGATTTTTACTTCGTCGAGAAGTAAGACTTGGCCACTGTTGATTCACGAACCTATAACAATATATACATAAATATTAAAGTATGTTCACAATATATTTACAACACTTTTAATATATTTTGATGTTTTAAGTTTATTAAGTCAGCTGTCCTCGTTAGTAACCTACAACTAGTTGTCCACAGTTAGATGTACAGAAATAAATCGATAAATATTATCTTGAATCAATCCACGACCCAGTGTATACGTGAAATGTCCCGTTCTTATTGATTAAAAACGTTCCATATTAATTGATTTCGTTGCGAGGTTTTGACCTCTATATGAGACGTTTTTCAAAGACTGCATTCATTTTTAAAACAAACCATAACCTTTATTTCATAAATAAAGGTTTAAAAAGCTTTACGTAGATTATCAAATAATGATAATCTAAAATATCCTGTTTACACACGACCATTACATAATGGTTTATAATACAAATATGATACATCGAAATCAGTTTCTTGAATGCAGTTTTACACAATATCATACAAACATGGACTCCAAATCTTATCCTTATTTTAGTATGCAACAGCGGAAGCTCTTAATATTCACCTGAGAATAAACATGCTTTAAACGTCAACAAAAATGTTGGTGAGTTATAGGTTTAACCTATATATATCAAATCGTAACAATAGACCACAAGATTTCATATTTCAATACACATCCCATACATAGAGATAAAAATCATTCATATGGTGAACACCTGGTAACCGACATTAACAAGATGCATATATAAGAATATCCCCATCATTTCGGGACACCCTTCGGATATGATATAAATTTCGAAGTACTAAAGCATCCGGTACTTTGGATGGGGTTTGTTAGGCCCAATAGATCTATCTTTAGGATTCGCGTCAATTAGGGTGTCTGTTCCCTAATTCTTAGATTACCAGACTTAATAAAAAGGGGCATATTCGATTTCGATAATTCAACCATAGAATGTAGTTTCACGTACTTGTGTCTATTTTGTAAATCATTTATAAAACCTGCATGTATTCTCATCCCAAAAATATTAGATTTTAAAAGTGGGACTATAACTCACTTTCACAGATTTTTTACTTCGTCGAGAAGTAAGACTTGGCCACTGTTGATTCACGAACCTATAACAATATATACATATATATTAAAGTATGTTCACAATATATTTACAACACTTTTAATATATTTTGATGTTTTAAGTTTACTAAGTCAGTTCTCCTCGTTAGTAACCTACAACTAGTTGTCCACAGTTAGATGTACAGAAATAAATCGATAAATATTATCTTGAATCAATCCACGACCCAGTGTATACGTGAAATGTCCCGTTCTTATTGATTAAAAATGTTCCATATTAATTGATTTCGTTGCGAGGTTTTGACCTCTATATGAGACGTTTTTCAAAGACTGCATTCATTTTTAAAACAAACCATAACCTTTATTTCATAAATAAAGGTTTAAAAAGCTTTACGTAGATTATCAAATAATGATAATCTAAAATATCCTGTTTACACACGACCATTACATAATGGTTTACAATACAAATATGATACATCGAAATCAGTTTCTTGAATGCAGTTTTACACAATATCATACAAACATGGACTCCAAATCTTATCCTTATTTTAGTATGCAACAGCGGAAGCTCTTAATATTCACCTGAGAATAAACATGCTTTAAACGTCAACAAAAATGTTGGTGAGTTATAGGTTTAACCTATATATATCAAATCGTAACAATAGACCACAAGATTTCATATTTCAATACACATCCCATACATAGAGATAAAAATCATTCATATGGTGAACACCTGGTAACCGACATTAACAAGATGCATATATAAGAATATCCCCATCATTCCGGGACACCCTTCGGATATGATATAAATTTCGAAGTACTAAAGCATCCGGTACTTTGGATGGGGTTTGTTAGGCCCAATAGATCTATCTTTAGGATTCGCGTCAATTAGGGTGTCTGTTCCCTAATTCTTAGATTACCAGACTTAATAAAAAGGGGCATATTCGATTTCGATAATTCAACCATAGAATGTAGTTTCATGTACTTGTGTCTATTTTGTAAATCATTTATAAAACCTGCATGTATTCTCATCCCAAAAATATTAGATTTTAAAAGTGGGACTATAACTCACTTTCACAGATTTTTTACTTCGTCGAGAAGTAAGACTTGGCCACTGTTGATTCACGAACCTATAACAATATATACATATATATTAAAGTATGTTCAAAATATATTTACAACACTTTTAATATATTTTGATGTTTTAAGTTTATTAAGTCAGCTGTCCTCGTTAGTAACCTACAACTAGTTGTCCACAGTTAGATGTACAGAAATAAATCGATAAATATTATCTTGAATCAATCCACGACCCAGTGTATAAGTATCTCAGTATTGATCACAACTCAAACTTTATATATTTTGGAATCAACTTCAACCCTGTATAGCTAACTCCAACATTCACATATAGAGTGTCTATGGTTGTTCCGAAATATATATAGATGTGTCGACATGATAGGTCAAAACATTGTATACGTGTCTATGGTATCTCAAGATTACATAATATACAATACAAGTTGATTAAGTTATGGTTGGAATAGATTTGTTACCAATTTTCACGTAGCTAAAATGAGAAAAATTATCCAATCTTTTTTACCTATAACTTCTTCATTTTAAATCCGTTTTGAGTGAATCAAATTGCTATGGTTTCATATTGAACTCTATTTTATGAATCTAAATAGAAAAAGTATATGTTTATAGTCAGAAAAATAAGTTACAAGTCGTTTTTGTAAAGGTAGTCATTTCAGTCGAAAGAACGACGTCTAGATGACCATTTTAGAAAACATACTTCCACTTTGAGTTTAACCATAATTTTTGGATATAGTTTCATGTTCATAATAAAAATCATTTTCTCAGAATAACAACTTTTAAATCAAAGTTTATCATAGTTTTTAATTAACTAACCCAAAACATCCCGCGGTGTTACTACGACGGCGTAAATCCGGTTTTACGGTGTTTTTCGTGTTTTCAGGTTTTAAATCATTAAGTTAACATATCATATAGATATAGAACATGTGTTTAGTTAATTTTAAAAGTCAAGTTAGAAGGATTAACTTTTGTTTGCGAACAAGTTTAGAATTAACTAAACTATGTTCTAGTGATTACGAGTTTAAACCTTCGAATAAGATAGTTTTATATATATGAATCGAATGATGTTATGAACATCATTACTACCTCAAGTTTAGTAGGTAAACCTACTGGAAGTGACAAGAAATGATCTAGCTTCAAAGGATCTTGGATGGCTTGAAAGTTCTTGAAGTAGGATCATGACACAAAAACAAGTTCAAGTAAGATTTTTACTCGAATTAAGATAGTTTATAGTTATAGAAATTGAATCAAAGTTTGAATATGAATATTACCTTGAATAAGAAAGATAACCTACTGTATATAACAAAGGTTTCTTGATCTTAGATGATTACTTGGAATAGATTAGAAAGCTTGGAAGTAAATTAGTAAACTTGAAGGGATTTTTGAAGTGTTCTTGAAGTGTTCTTCCTATGATGATTATAGCTTGATTTTTGAAGTGATTTTTGATGAAGCTGATGATTAATTACTGGAAAAATACGTTCATAATAGTGTGTGTGTGTGTGTTGAGAGAGAATTAGAAAGAGAATTGGAAGTGAAATGGAGTGAATGATGAGTGGTAATTGGTGAGTGGTGAGTGGGGTTAAAAGGAGTTCTAGTTAGTTGACTAGCTCATGGTAGAAGTTAAAATTGATTAGTCATACATGACATAATCAAGAGTGGAATCCCATGCTAGTTACTATTGGTATATACCCATAGTAAGTACATTTTGAAGTTGTGTATAATACGGGTAAGAATACGACTAGAATTCTTGATGAAAGAAAAGAATGGGAAAGTAACTGTAACCATTGTCGTTAAGTATGAGTGTTTTGATATATGTCTTGAAGTCTTCCAAAAGTATTTTAATACATCTAAATACACTACATGTATATACATTTTAACTGAGTCGTTAAGTCATCGTTAGTCGTTACATGTAAGTGTTGTTTTGAAACCTTTAAGTTAACGATCTCAATTAATGTTGTTAACCCATTGTTTATTATATCTAATGAGATGTTAAATTATTATATTATCATGATATTATGATATATTAATATATCTTAATATGATATATATATACATTTAAATGTCGTTACAACGATAATCGTTACATATATGTCTCGTTTCGAAATCCTTAAGTTAGTAGTCTTGTTTATATGTATATAACTCATTGTTAATATACTTATGGAGATACTTACTTATCATAATCTCATGTTAACCATATGTAAATCCATATATATATATATATCGTCATGTCGTTTTTACAAGTTTTAACGTTCGTGAATCGCCGGTCAACTTGGGTGGTCAATTGTCTATATGAAACATATTTCAATTAATCAAGTCTTAACAAGTTTGATTGATTAACATGTTGGAAACATTTAATCATGTAAATATCAAACTCAATTAATATATATAAACATGGAAAAGTTTGGGTCACTACAGGTCCTACCCGTTAAATAAATTTCGTCCCGAAATTTTAAGCTGTTGAAGGTGTTGACGAATCTTCTGGAAATAGATGCGGGTATTTCTTCTTCATCTGATCTTCATGCTCCCAGGTGAATTCGGGTCCTCTACGAGCATTCCATCGAACCTTAACAATTGGTATCTTGTTTTGCTTAAGTCTTTTAACCTCACGATCCATTATTTCGACGGGTTCTTCGATGAATTGGAGTTTTTCGTTGATTTGGATTTCATCTAACAGAATAGTGAGATCTTCTTTAGCAAAACATTTCTTCAAATTCGAGACGTGGAAAGTGTTATGTACAGCCGCGAGTTGTTGAGGTAACTCAAGTCGGTAAGCTACTGGTCCGACACGATCAATAATCTTGAATGGTCCAATATACCTTGGATTTAATTTCCCTCGTTTACCAAATCGAACAACGCCTTTCCAAGGTGCAACTTTAAGCATGACCATCTCTCCAATTTCAAATTCTATATCTTTTCTTTTAATGTCAGCGTAGCTCTTTTGTCGACTTTGGGCGGTTTTCAACCGTTGTTGAATTTGGATGATCTTCTCGGTAGTTTCTTGTATAATCTCCGAACCCGTAATCTGTCTATCCCCCACTTCACTCCAACAAATCGGAGACCTGCACTTTCTACCATAAAGTGCTTCAAACGGCGCCATCTCAATGCTTGAATGGTAGCTGTTGTTGTAGGAAAATTCTGCTAACGGTAGATGTCGATCCCAACTGTTTCCGAAATCAATAACACATGCTCGTAGCATGTCTTCAAGCGTTTGTATCGTCCTTTCGCTCTGCCCATCAGTTTGTGAATGATAGGCAGTACTCATGTCTAGACGAGTTCCTAATGCTTGCTGTAATGTCTGCCAGAATCTTGAAATAAATCTACCATCCCTATCCGAGATAATAGAGATTGGTATTCCATGTCTGGAGATGACTTCCTTCAAATACAGTCGTGCTAACTTCTCCATCTTATCATCTTCTCTTATTGGCAGGAAGTGTGCTGATTTGGTGAGACGATCAACTATTACCCAAATAGTATGAAAACCACTTGCAGTCCTTGGAAATTTAGTGATGAAATCCATGGTAATGTTTTCCCATTTCCATTCTGAGATTTTGGGTTGTTGAAGTAGACCTGATGGTTTCTGATGCTCAGCTTTGACCTTAGAACACGTCAAACATTCTCCTACGTATTTAGCAACATCGGCTTTCATACCCGGCCACCAAAAATATTTCTTGAGATCCTTGTACATCTTCCCCGTTCCAGGATGTATTGAGTATCTGGTTTTATGAGCTTCTCTAAGTACCATTTCTCTCATATCTCCAAATTTTGGTACCCAAATCCTTTCAGCCCTATACCGGGTTCTGTCTTCCCGAATATTAAGATGCTTCTCCGATCCTTTGGGTATTTCATCCTTTAAATTTCCCCCTTTTAAAACTCCTTGTTGTGCCTCCTTTATTTGAGTAGTAAGGTTATTGTGAATCATTATATTCATAGATTTTACTCGAATGGGTTCTCTGTCCTTCCTGTCAAGGCGTCGGCTACCACATTTGCCTTCCCCGGGTGGTAACGAATCTCAAAGTCATAATCATTCAACAATTCAATCCACCTACGCTGCCTCATATTCAGTTGTTTCTGATTAAATATGTGTTGAAGACTTTTGTGGTCGGTATATATAATACTTTTGACCCCATATAAGTAGTGCCTCCAAGTCTTTAATGCAAAAACAACCGCGCCTAATTCCAAATCATGCGTCGTATAATTTTGCTCGTGAATCTTCAATTGTCTAGACGCATAAGCAATCACCTTCGTTCGTTGCATTAATACACAACCGAGACCTTGCTTTGATGCGTCACAATAAATCACAAAATCATCATTCCCTTCAGGCAATGACAATATAGGTGCCGTAGTTAGCTTTTTCTTCAATAACTGAAACGCTTTCTCTTGTTCATCCTTCCATTCAAATTTCTTCCCTTTATGCGTTAATGCAGTCAAGGGTTTTGCTATTCTGGAAAAGTCTTGGATGAACCTTCTGTAGTAACCAGCTAGTCCTAAAAACTGGCGTATGTGTTTCGGAGTTTTCGGGGTTTCCCACTTTTCAACAGTTTCTATCTTTGCCGGATCCACCTTAATACCTTTTTTGTTCACTATGTGACCGAGGAATTGAACTTCTTCCAACCAAAATGCACACTTTGAAAATTTAGCGTACAAATTTTCCTTCCTCAATACTTCTAACACCTTTCTCAAATGTTCACCGTGTTCTTGGTCATTCTTTGAGTAAATAAGTATGTCATCAATGAAAATAATGACAAACTTGTCAAGGTATGGTCCACACACTCGGTTCATAAGGTTCATGAACACAGCTGGTGCATTAGTTAAACCAAATGGCATGACCATTAACTCGTAATGGCCGTAACGTGTTCTGAAAGCAGTCTTTGGAATATCATATTCTTTCACCCGCATTTGATGATACCCGGAACGTAAGTCAATCTTTGAATAAACAGACGAGCCTTGTAGTTGATCAAATAAGTCGTCGATTCTCGGTAGTGGGTAGCGGTTCTTGATGGTAAGTTTGTTCAACTCTCGGTAGTCGATACACAACCTGAATGTACCATCTTTCTTCTTGACAAACAAAACAGGAGCTCCCCACGGTGATGTGCTTGGTCGAATGAAACCACGCTCTAAAAGTTCTTGTAATTGGCTTTGCAGTTCTTTCATCTCGCTGGGTGCGAGTCTGTAAGGAGCACGAGCTATTGGTGCAGCTCCTGGTACAAGATCTATTTGAAATTCAACGGATCGATGTTGGGGTAATCCCGGTAATTCTTTCGGAAATACATCGGGAAATTCTTTTGCGATGGGAACATCATTGATGCTCTTTTCTTCAGTTTGTACTTTCTCGACGTGTGCTAGAACAGCATAGCAACCTTTTCTTATTAGTTTTTGTGCCTTCAAATTACTAATAAGATGTAGCTTCGTGTTGCCCCTTTTCTCCGTACACCATTAAGGGTTTTCCTTTTTCTCGTATAATGCGAATTGCATTTTTGTAACAAACGATCTCTGCTTTCACTTCTTTCAACCAGTCCATACCGATTATCACATCAAAACTCCCTAACTCTACTGGTATCAAGTCAATCTTAAATGTTTCGCTAACCAATTTAATTTCTCGATTCCGACATATATTATCTGCTGAAATTAATTTACCATTTGCTAATTCGAGTAAAAATTTACTATCCAAAGGCGTCAATGGACAACTTAATTTAGCACAAAAATCTCTACTCATATAGCTTCTATCCGCACCCGAATCAAATAAAACGTAAGCAGATTTATTGTCAATAAGAAACGTACCCGTAACAAGCTCCGGGTCTTCCTGTGCCTCTGCCGCATTAATATTGAAAACTCTTCCGCGGCCTTGTCCATTCGTGTTCTCCTGGTTCGGGAAATTTCTAATAATGTGGCCCGGTTTTCCACATTTATAACAAACTACATTGCATAACTTGCTCCGACACTACTTGCTCCACCATTACTCGTTCCGGCACCATTTGTTCCTTTCGTTCTATTAACCACTGGTCCGTAGACCTCACACTTCGCCGCGCTATGACCATTTCTTTTACACTTGTTGCAAAATTTGGTGCAGAACCCCGAGTGATACTTTTCATACCTTTGGCATAGCTGCTTCTGATTGTTGTTATTGTTGCGGTTATTATTGTTGTTGGGATGATTGTTGTAGTTGCTGTTGTTGTTGTTGTTGTTATTATTGTTGTTGTTGGGCCGTTTGTTGTAGTTGCGATTGATGTTGCGATTGTTGGGATAATTGTTGCGATTATTGTTGTAATTGCTGTTGTTGTTGTATTGGTGATTCTTATCACCGTTTTCCTCCCACTTTCTTTTGACTTGCTTCACATTGGCCTCTTCAGCAGTCTGTTCTTTAATTCTTTCTTCAATCTGGTTCACTAGTTTGTGAGCCATTCTACATGCCTGTTGTATGGTGGCGGGCTCGTGTGAACTTATATCTTCTTGGATTCTTTCCGGTAATCCTTTCACAAACGCGTCGATCTTCTCTTCCTCATCTTCGAATGCTCTCGGACACAATAGGCATAATTCTGTGAATCGTCTTTCGTACGTAGTAATATCAAATCCTTGGGTTCATAACCCTCTAAGTTCTGTCTTGAGCTTATTGACCTCGGTTCTGGGACGGTACTTCTCGTTCATCAAGTGCTTGAATGCTGACCACGGTAGTGCGTACACATCGTCTTGTCCCACTTGCTCTAGATAGGTATTCCACCATGTTAACGCAGAACCTATGAAGGTATGCGTAGCGTACTTCACTTTGTCCTCTTCAGTACACTTACTTATGGCAAACACCGATCCGACCTTCTCGATCCACCGTTTCAATACGATCGGTCCTTCGGTTCCATCAAATTCCAAAGGTTTGGAGGCAGTGAATTCTTTGTAGGTGCATCCTACACGATTTCCTGTACTGCTAGATCCAAGGTTATTGTTGGTATGTAGCGCAGCCTGTACTGCGGCTATGTTTGAAGCTAGAAAAGTACGGAATTCCTCTTCATTCATATTCACGGTGTGTCGAGTATTCGGTGCCATTTCCTTCAAAATAGTCAAATGGAACAAGTTAATCATACAGAATATTAAGAGTAGTTAATAGTATTTCGTAGCATAATATGAACTCATTTATAAAAGCTTTTTCTTCATATTAGCATTTTATAAGTTTAAATACGGGTAGTACCTACCCGTTAAGTTCATACTTAGTAGCTAATATACAATTCAACTACTACAATTCTATATGAAAAACTGATTATAATAATATTTCACGTTCAAACTTTTACACAATATTTTACAAACTTACAATAACTCTTATTTTACATATAGCATGAAATATAGCACACAATAAATTTGATACAAGATGGTTGTGAAGATAATTCTAGCTAGTACACAAGTCGTTCAGCAAAGGCAATAAAGACACGTAATTCATACGTCCAGAAACAAGTCATGCATTCTGGTTTTACTAGGATTACTTCCCATCCTTGGTCTTGTGGAACATAACCGTTATGGTCGTTGATAAGACATCGTGTTGTAACGTCGTCAAAGGGACGAGGGTTACGTAATGTCCAACAGTCCCGTAACAATCTAAAAACCTCATTTCTTACCCCAATTACCGAATCCGTCACTTGTGGGAATGTTTTGTTTAATAGTTGTAGCCCGATGTTCTTGTTCTCACTTTGGTGAGAAGCGAACATTACTAATCCGTAAGCATAACATGCTTCTTTATGTTGCATGTTAGCCGCTTTTTCTAAATCACGAAGTCCAATATTCGGATATATTGAGTCAAAATAATTTCTTATCACATCGTAACTTATGGATTTCCCAATGTGATATCCCCCATCTTTCGAACGAAAGCCTTTTATAAACCAAGGCATTCTTGGAACGTTCTTCGAATGTCTTACAAACTGATCTCGCCTTAAATAGTTGTGCCGAAGAATTCTGACCAACTCTAGACAAGATTTCATCAATCATGTCTCCGGGTAGGTCTCTTAAAATATTGAGTTGTCTATCCATTTTGTGTTTTTATACTGTAAAATAGACAAGAGTTAGATTCATAAAAAAAATACTTATTAATACAAGCAATTTTTACATATATCATAAAGCATAAGCACACTATATTACATATATTACACCACACGAATACAACTATTTTATTCCGACTCGCTTGTTTCTTCTTCTTCGGTTTTGGTTCGTTTTGCCAAGTTTCTAGGGATATATGATGTTCCCCTAATACGAGCTGTCGTTATCCACATTGGTTTAGAAAAACCTGGTGGTTTAGAGGTTCCAGGGTCATTGTTACAACTTAAGGACTTCGGGGGTTGACGATACATATAAAGTTCATCGGGGTTGGAAATAGATTTCTCTATTTTTATGCCCTTTCCCTTATTATTTTCTTTTGCCTTTTTAAATTCAGTTGGGGTAATTTCTATAACATCATCGGAATTCTCGTCGGAATCCGATTCATCGAAGAATTGGTAATCCTCCCAATATTTTGCTTCCTTGGCGGAAACACCATTGACCATAATTAACCTTGGTCGGTTGGTTGAGGATTTTCTTTTACTTAACCATTTTATTATTTCCCCCACCGGTTCTATTTCTTCATCTGGTTCCGATTCTTCTTCCGGTTCCGATTCTTCTTCCGGTTCTGACTCTTCTTCCGGTTCCTCTTCGGGAACTTGTGAATCAGTCCACGAATCATTCCAATTTACATTTGACTCTTCATTATTATTAGGTGAGTCAATGGGACTTGTTCTAGAGGTAGACATCTATCACATAATATCAAACGCGTTAAGAGATTAATATATCACATAATATTCACATGTTAAAAATATATAGTTTCCAACAAAATTTGTTAAGCAATCATTTTTCAAGTAAACACGGTCGAAGTCCAGACTCACTAATGCATCCTAACAAACTAAATAAGACACACTAATGCAAAATTCTGGTTCTCTAAGACCAACGCTCTGATACCAACTAAAATGTCCCGTTCTTATTGATAAAAAACGTTCCATATTAATTGATTTCGTTGCGAGGTTTTGACCTCTATATGAGACGTTTTTCAAAGACTGCATTCATTTTTAAAACAAACCATAACCTTTATTTCATAAATAAAGGTTTAAAAAGCTTTACATAGATTATCAAATAATGATAATCTAAAATATTCTGTTTACACACGACCATTACATAATGGTTTACAATACAAATATGATACATCGAAATCAGTTTCTTGAATACAGTTTTACACAATATCATACAAACATGGACTCCAAATCTTGTCCTTATTTTAGTATGCAACAGCGGAAGCTCTTAATATTCACCTGAGAATAAACATGCTTTAAACGTCAACAAAAATGTTGGTGAGTTATAGGTTTAACCTATATATATCAAATCGTAACAATAGACCACAAGATTTCATATTTCAATACACATCCCATACATAGAGATAAAAATCATTCATATAGTGAACACCTGGTAACCGACATTAACAAGATGCATATATAAGAATATCCCCATCATTCCGGGACACCCTTCGGATATGATATAAATTTCGAAGTACTAAAGCATCCGGTACTTTGGATGGGGTTTGTTAGGCCCAATAGATCTATCTTTAGGATTCGCGTCAATTAGGGTGTCTGTTCCCTAATTCTTAGATTACCAGACTTAATAAAAAGGGGCATATTCGATTTCGATAATTCAACCATAGAATGTAGTTTCACGTACTTGTGTCTATTTTGTAAATCATTTATAAAACCTGCATGTATTCTCATCCCAAAAATATTAGATTTTAAAAGTGGGACTATAACTCACTTTCACAGATTTTTTACTTCGTCGAGAAGTAAGACTTGGCCACTGTTGATTCACGAACCTATAACAATATATACATATATATTAAAGTATGTTCAAAATATATTTACAACACTTTTAATATATTTTGATGTTTTAAGTTTATTAAGTCAGCTGTCCTCGTTAGTAACCTACAACTAGTTGTCCACAGTTAGATGTACAGAAATAAATCGATAAATATTATCTTGAATCAATCCACGACCCAGTGTATACGTATCTCAGTATTGATCACAACTCAAACTATATATATTTTGGAATCAACCTCAACCCTGTATAGCTAACTCCAACATTCACATATAGAGTGTCTATGGTTGTTCCGAAATATATAGATGTGTCGACATGATAGGTCGAAACATTGTATACGTGTCTATGGTATCTCAAGATTACATAATATACGATACAAGTTGATTAAGTTATGGTTGGAATAGATTTGTTACCAATTTTCACGTAGCTAAAATGAGAAAAATTATCCAATCTTGTTTTACCCATAACTTCTTCATTTTAAATCCGTTTTGAGTGAATCAAATTGCTATGGTTTCATATTGAACTCTATTTTATGAATATAAACAGAAAAAGTACAGGTTTATAGTCAGAAAAATAAGTTACAAGTCGTTTTTGTAAAGGTAGTCATTTTAGTCGAAAGAACGACGTCTAGATGACCATTTTAGAAAACATACTTACACTTTGAGTTTAACCATAATTTTTGGATATAGTTTCATGTTCATAATAAAAATCATTTTCTCAGAATAACAACTTTTAAATCAAAGTTTATCATAGTTTTTAATTAACTAACCCAAAACAGCCCGCGGTGTTACTACGACGGCGTAAATCCGGTTTTACGGTGTTTTTCGTGTTTTCAGGTTTTAAATCATTAAGTTAGCATATCATATAGATATATAACATGTGTTTAGTTAATTTTAAAAGTCAAGTTAGAAGGATTAACTTTTGTTTACGAACAAGTTTAGAATTAACTAAACAATGTTCTAGTGATTACGAGTTTAAACCTTCGAATAAGATAGTTTTATATATATGAATCGAATGATGTTATGAACATCATTACTACCTCAAGTTTAGTAGGTAAACCTACTAGAAGTGACAAGAAATGATCTAGCTTCAAAGGATCTTGGATGGCTTGAAAGTTCTTGAAGTAGGATCATGACACAAAAACAAGTTCAAGTAAGATTTTTACTCGAATTAAGATAGTTTATAGTTATAGAAATTGAATCAAAGTTTGAATATGAATATTACCTTGAATAAGAAAGATAACCTACTATATATAACAAAGGTTTCTTGATCTTAGATGATTACTTGGAATGGATTAGAAAGCTTGGAAGTAAATTAGTAAACTTGAAGGGATTTTTGAAGTGTTCTTTAAGTGTTCTTCCTATGATGATTATAGCTTGATTCTTGAAGTGATTTTTGATGAAGATGATGATTAACTACTGGAAAAATATGTTCATAATAGTGTGTGTTTTGAGAGAGAATTAGAAAGAGAATTGGAAGTGAAATGGAGTGAATGATGAGTGGTAATTGGTGAGTGGTGAGTGGGGTTAAAAGGAGTTCTAGTTAGTTGACTAGCTCATGGTAGAAGTTAAAATTGATTAGTCATACATGACATAATCAAGAGTGGAATCCCATGCTAGTTACTATTGGTATATACCCATAGTAAGTACGTTTTGAAGTTGTGTATAATACGGGTAAGAATACGACTAGAATTCTTGATGAAAGAAAAGAATGGGAAAGTAACTGTAACCATTTTCGTTAAGTATGAGTGTTTTGATATATGTCTTGAAGTCTTCCAAAAGTATTTTAATACATCTAAATACACTACATGTATATACATTTTAACTGAGTCGTTAAGTCATCGTTAGTCGTTACATGTAAGTGTTGTTTTGAAACCTTTAAGTTAACGATCTCAATTAATGTTGTTAACCCATTGTTTATTATATCTAATGAGATGTTAAATTATTATATTATCATGATATTATGATATATTAATATATCTTAATCTGATATATATACATTTAAATGTCGTTACAACGATAATCGTTACATATATGTCTCGTTTCGAAATCCTTAAGTTAGTATTCTTGTTTATATGTATATAACTCATTGTTAATATACTTATGGAGATACTTACTTATCATAATCTCATGTTAACCATATGTATATCCATATATATATATCGTCATGTCGTTTTTACAAGTTTTAACGTTCGTGAATCACCGGTCAACTTGGGTGGTCAATTGTCTATATGAAACATATTTCAATTAATCAAGTCTTAACAAGTTTGATTGCTTAACATGTTGGAAAAATTTAATCATGTAAATATCAATCTCAATTAATATATATAAACATGGAAAAGTTCGGGTCACTACAATACGTATCTCAGTATTGATCACAACTCAAACTATATATATTTTGGAATCAACCTCAATCCTGTATAGCTAACTCCAACATTCACATATAGAGTGTCTATGGTTGTTCCGAAATATATATAGATGTGTCGACATGATAGGTCGAAACATTGTATACGTGTCTATGGTATCTCAAGATTACATAATATACAATACAAGTTGATTAAGTTATGGTTGGAATAGATTTGTTACCAATTTTCAAGTAGCTAAAATGAGAAAAATTATCCAATCTTGTTTTACCCATAACTTCTTCATTTTAAATCCGTTTTGAGTGAATCAAATTGCTATGGTTTCATATTGAACTCTATTTTATGAATCTAAACAGAAAAAGTATAGGTTTATAGTTGAAAAAATAAGTTACAAGTCATTTTTGTAAAGGTAGTCATTTCCGTCGAAAGACAGACGTCTAGATGACCATTTTAGAAAACATACTTCCACTTTGAGTTTAACCATAATTTTTGGATATAGTTTCATGTTCATAATAAAAATCATTTTCTCAGAATAACAACTTTTAAATCAAAGTTTATCATAGTTTTTAATTAACTAACCCAAAACAGCCCGCGGTGTTACTACGACGGCGTAAATCCGGTTTTACGGTGTTTTTCGTGTTTCCAGGTTTTAAATCATTAAGTTAGCATATCATATAGATATAGAACATGTGTTTAGTTAATTTTAAAAGTCAAGTTAGAAGGATTAACTTTTGTTTGCGAACAAGTTTAGAATTAACTAAACTATGTTCTAGTGATTACGAGTTTAAACCTTCGAATAAGATAGTTTTATATATATGAATCGAATGATGTTATGAACATCATTACTACCTCAAGTTTAGTAGGTAAACCTACTGGAAGTGACAAGAAATGATCTAGCTTCAAAGGATCTTGGATGGCTTGAAAGTTCTCTAAGTAGGATCATGACACAAAAACAAGTTCAAGTAAGATTTTTACTCGAATTAAGATAGTTTATAGTTATAGAAATTGAATAAAAGTTTGAATATGAATATTACCTTGAATAAGAAAGATAACCTACTGTATATAATAAAGGTTTCTTGATCTTAGATGATTACTTGGAATGGATTAGAAAGCTTGGAAGTAAATTAGTAAACTTGAAGGGATTTTTGAAGTGTTCTTGAAGTGTTCTTCCTATGATGATTATAGCTTGATTCTTGAAGTGATTTTTGATGAAGATGATGATTAACTACTGGAAAAATACATTCATAATAGTGTGTGTGTGTTGAGAGAGAATTAGAAAGAGAATTGGAAGTGAAATGGGGGTTAAAAGGAGTTCTAGTTAGTTGACTAGCTCATGGTAGAAGTTAAAATTGATTAGTCATACATGACATAATCAAGAGTG
The DNA here is from genome assembly GCF_046630445.1 of Rutidosis leptorrhynchoides. NCBI lineage: Eukaryota > Viridiplantae > Streptophyta > Magnoliopsida > Asterales > Asteraceae > Rutidosis > Rutidosis leptorrhynchoides. Next base: position 346,197,044 of record NC_092343.1, read on the forward strand.
GAATCCCATGCTAGTTACTATTGGTATATACCCATAGTAAGTACGTTTTGAAGCTGTGTATAATACGGGTAAGAATGCGACTAGAATTCTTGATGAAAGAAAAGAATGGGAAAGTAACTGTAACCATTTTCGTTAAGTATGAGTGTTTTGATATATGTCTTGAAGTCTTCCAAAAGTATTTTAATACATCTAAATACACTACATGTATATACATTTTAACTGAGTCGTTAAGTCATCGTTAGTCGTTACATGTAATTGTTGTTTTGAAACCTTTAAGTTAACGATCTCAATTAATGTTGTTAACCCATTGTTTATTATATCTAATGAGATGTTAAATTATTATATTATCATGATATTATTATATATTAATATATCTTAATATGATATATATATACATTTAAATGTCGTTACAACGATAATCGTTACATATATGTCTCGTTTCGAAATCCTTAAGTTAGAAGTCTTGTTTATATGTATATAACTCATTGTTAATATACTTATGGAGATACTTACTTATCATAATCTCATGTTAACCATATGTATATCCATATATATATCGTCATGTCATTTTTACAAGTTTTAACGTTCGTGAATCGCCGGTCAACTTGGGTGGTCAATTGTCTATATGAAACATATTTCAATTAATCAAGTCTTAACAAGTTTGATTGATTAACATGTTGGAAACATTTAATCATGTAAATATCAAACTCAATTAATATATATAAACATGGAAAAGTTCGGGTCACTACAGTACCTACCCGTTAAATAAATTTCGTCCCGAAATTTTAAGCTGTTGAAGGTGTTGACGAATCTTCTGGAAATAGATGCGGGTATTTCTTCTTCATCTGATCTTCACGCTCCCAGGCGAACTCGGGTCCTCTACGAGCATTCCATCGAACCTTAACAATTGGTATCTTGTTTTGCTTAAGTCTTTTAACCTCACGATCCATTATTTCGATGGGTTCTTCGATGAATTGGAGTTTTTCGTTGATTTGGATTTCATCTAACGGAATAGTGAGATCTTCTTTAGCAAAACATTTCTTCAAATTTGAGACGTGGAAAGTGTTATGTACAGCCGCGCGTTGTTGAGGTAACTCAAGTCGGTAAGCTACTGGTCCGACACGATCAATAATCTTGAATGGTCCAATATACCTTGGATTTAATTTCCCTCGTTTACCAAATCGAACAATGCCTTTCCAAGGTGCAACTTTAAGCATGACCATCTCTCCAATTTCAAATTCTATATCTTTTCTTTTAATGTCAGCGTAGCTCTTTTGTCGACTTTGGGCGGTTTTCAACCGTTGTTGAATTTGGATGATCTTCTCGGTAGTTTCTTGTATAATCTCCGGACCCGTAATCTGTCTATCCCCCACTTCACTCCAACAAATCGGAGACCTGCACTTTCTACCATAAAGTGCTTCAAACGGCGCCATCTCAATGCTTGAATGGTAGCTGTTGTTGTAGGAAAATTCTGCTAACGGTAGATGTCGATCCCAACTGTTTCTGAAATCAATAACACATGCTCGTAGCATGTCTTCAAGCGTTTGTATCGTCCTTTTGCTCTGCCCATCAGTTTGTGGATGATAGGCAGCACTCATGTCTAGACCAGTTCCTAATGCTTGCTGTAATGTCTGCCAGAATCTTGAAATAAATCTGCCATCCCTATCAGAGATAATAGAGATTGGTATTCCATGTCTGGAGACGACTTCCTTCAAATACAGTCGTGCTAACTTCTCCATCTTGTCATCTTCTCTTATTGGTAGGAAGTGTGCTGATTTGGTGAGACGATCAACTATTACCCAAATAGTATCAAAACCACTTGCAGTCCCTGGTAATTTAGTGATGAAATCCATGGTAATGTTTTCCCATTTCCATTCCGGGATTTCGGGTTGTTGAAGTAGACCTGATGGTTTCTGATGCTCATCTTTGACCTTAGAACACGTCAAACATTCTCCTACGTATTTAGCAACATCGGCTTTCATACCCGGCCACCAAAAATGTTTCTTGAGATCCTTGTACATCTTCCCCGTTCCAGGATGTATTGAGTATCTGGTTTTATGAGCTTCTTTAAGTACCATTTCTCTCATATCTCCAAATTTTGGTACCCAAATCCTTTCAGCCCTATACCGGGTTCCGTCTTCCCGAATATTAAGATGCTTCTCCGATCCTTTGGGTATTTCATCCTTTAAATTTCCCTCTTTTAAAACTCCTTGTTGTGCCTCCTTTATTTGAGTAGTAATGTTATTATGAATCATTATATTCATAGATTTTACTCGAATGGGTTCTCTGTCCTTCCTGCTCAAGGCATCGACTACCACATTTGCCTTCCCCGGGTGGTAACGAATCTCAAAGTCGTAATCATTCAATAATTCAATCCACCTACGCTGCCTCATATTCAGTTGATTCTGGTTAAATATGTGTTGAAGACTTTTGTGGTCGGTATATATAATACTTTTGACCCCATATAAGTAGTGCCTCCAAGTCTTTAATGCAAAAACAACCGCGCCTAATTCCAAATCATGCGTCGTATAATTTTGTTCATGAATCTTCAATTGTCTAGACGCATAAGAAATCACCTTCGTTCGTTGCATTAATACACAACCGAGACCTTGCTTTGATGCATCACAATAAATCACAAAATCATCATTCCCTTCAGGCAATGACAATATAGGTGCCGTAGTTAGCTTTTTCTTCAATAACTGAAACGCTTTCTCTTGTTCATCATTCCATTCAAATTTCTTCCCTTTATGCGTTAATGCAGTCAAGGGTTTTGCTATTCTGGAAAAGTCTTGGATGAACCTTCTGTAGTAACCAGCTAGTCCTAAAAACTTGCGTATGTGTTTCGGAGTTTTCGGGGTTTCCCACTTTTCAACAGTTTCTATCTTTGCCGGATCCACCTTAATACCTTATTTGTTCACTATGTGACCGAGGAATTGAACTTCTTCCAACCAAAATGCACACTTTGAAAACTTAGCGTACAATTCTTCCTTCCCTAATACTTCTAACACCTTTCTCAAATGTTCACCGTGTTCTTGGTCATTCTTTGAGTAAATAAGTATGTCATCAATGAAAACAATGACAAACTTGTCAAGGTATGGTCCACACACTCGGTTCATAAGGTCCATGAACACAGCTGGTGCATTAGTTAAACCAAACGGCATGACCATAAACTCGTAATGACCATAACGTGTTCTGAAAGCAGTCTTTGGAATATCATCTTCTTTCACCCGCATTTGATGATACCCGGAACGTAAGTCAATCTTTGAATAAACAGACGAGCCTTGTAGTTGATCAAATAAGTCGTCGATTCTCGGTAGTGGGTAGCGGTTCTTGATGGTAAGTTTGTTCAACTCTCGGTAGTCGATACACAACCTGAATGTACCATATTTCTTCTTGACAAACAAAACAGGAGCTCCCCACGGTGATGTGCTTGGTCGAATGAAACCACGCTCTAAAAGTTCTTGTAATTAGCTTTGCAGTTCTTTCATCTCGCTGGGTGCGAGTCTGTAAGGAGCACGAGCTATTGGTGCAGCTCCTGGTACAAGATCTATTTGAAATTCAACGGATCGATGTGGGGGTAATCCCGGTAATTCTTTCGGAAATACATCGGGAAATTCTTTTGGAATGGGAACATCATTAATGCTCTTTTCTTCAGTTTGTACTTTTTCGACGTGTGCTAAAACAGCATAGCAACCTTTTCTTATTAGTTTTTGTGCCTTCAAATTACTAATAAGATGTAGCTTCGTGTTGCCCTTTTCTCCGTACACCATTAAGGGTTTTCCTTTTTCTCGTATAATGCGAATTGCATTTTTGTAACAAACGATCTCTGCTTTCACTTCTTTTAACCAGTCCATACCGATTATCACATCAAAACTCCCTAACTCTACAGGTATCAAATCAATCTTAAATGTTTCGCTAACCAGTTTAATTTCTCGATTCCGACATATATTATCTGCTGAAATTAATTTACCATTTGCTAATTCGAGTAAAAATTTACTATCCAAAGGCGTCAATGGACAACTTAATTTAGCACAAAAATCTCTACTCATATAGCTTCTATCTGCACCCGAATCAAATAAAACGTAAGCAGATTTATTGTCAATAAGAAACGTACCCGTAACAAGCTCCGGGTCTTCCTGTGCCTCTGCCGCATTAATATTGAAAACTCTTCCGCGGCCTTGTCCATTCGTGTTCTCCTGGTTCGGGCAATTTCTAATAATGTGGCCTGGTTTTCCACATTTATAACAAACTACATTGGCATAACTTGCTCTGACGCTACTTGCTCCGCCATTACTCGTTCCGACACCATTTGTTCCTTTCGTTCTATTAACCCCTGGTCCGTAGACCTCACACTTCGCCGCGCTATGACCATTTCTTTTACACTTGTTGCAAAATTTGGTGCAGAACCCCGAGTGATACTTTTCACACCTTTGGCATAGCTGCTTCTGATTGTTGTTGTTGTTGCGATTATTATTGTTGTTGGGATGATTGTTGTAGTTGCTGTTGTTGTTGTTGTTGTTGTTGTTGTTGTTGTTGTTGGGCCATTTGTTGTAGTTGCGATTGATGTTGCGATTGTTGGGATAATTGTTGCGATTATTGTTGTAATTGCTGTTGTTGTTGTATTGGTGATTCTTATCACCGTTTTCCTCCCACTTTCTTTTGACTTGCTTCACATTGGCCTCTTCAGCAGTCTGTTCTTTAATTCTTTCTTCAATCTGGTTCACTAGTTTGTGAGCCATTCTACATGCCTATTGTATGGAGGCGGGCTCGTGTGAACTTATATCTTCTTGGATTCTTTCCGGTAATCCTTTCACAAACGCGTCGATCTTCTCTTCCTCATCTTCGAATGCTCCCGGACACAATAGGCACAATTCTGTGAATCGTCTTTCGTACGTGGTAATATCAAATCCTTGGGTTCGTAACCCTCTAAGTTCTGTCTTGAGCTTATTGACCTCGGTTCTGGGACGGTACTTCTCGTTCATCAAGTGCTTGAATGCTGACCATGGTAGTGCGTACGCATCGTCTTGTCCCACTTCCACCATGTTAACGCAGAACCTGTGAAGGTATGTGTAGCGTACTTCACTTTGTCCTCTTCAGTACACTTACTTATGGCAAACACCGATTCGACCTTCTCGGTCCACCGTTTCAATCCGATCGGTCCTTCGGTTCCATCAAATTCCAAAGGTTTATAGGCAGTGAATTCTTTGTAGGTGCATCCTACACGATTTTCTGTACTGCTAGATCCAAGGTTATTGTTGGTATGTAGCGCAGCCTGTACTGCGGCTATGTTTGAAGCTAGAAAAGTACGGAATTCCTCTTCATTCATATTCACGGTGTGTCGAGTAGTCGGTGCCATTTCCTTCAAAATAGTCAAATGGAACAAGTTAATCATACAGAATATTAAGAGTAGTTAATAGTATTTCGTAGCATAATATGAACTCATTTATAAAAGCTTTTTCTTCATATCAGCATTTTATAAGTTTAAATTCGGGTAGTACCTACCCGTTAAGTTCATACTTAGTAGCTAATATACAATTCAACTACTACAATTCTATATGAAAAACTGATTATAATAATATTTCGCGTTCAAACTTTTACACAAAATTTTACAAACTTACAATACCGCTTATTTTACATATAGCATGAAATATAGCATACAATAAATTTGATACAAGATGGTTGTGAAGATAATTCTAGCTAGTACACAAGTCGTTCAGCAAAGGCAATAAAGACACGTAATTCATACGTCCAGAAACAAGTCATGCATTCTGGTTTTACTAGGATTACTTCCCATCCTAGGTCTTGTGGAACATAACCGTTATGGCCGTTGATAAGACAGCGTGTTGTAACGTCGTCAAAGGGACGAGGGTTACGTAATGTCCAACAGTCCCGTAACAATCTAAAAACCTCATTTCTTACCCCAATTACCGACTCCGTCACTTGTGGGAACGTTTTGTTTAATATTTGTAGCCCGATGTTCTTGTTCTCACTTTGTTGAGAAGCGAACATTACTAATCCGTAAGCATAACATGCTTCTTTATGTTGCATGTTAGCCGCTTTTTCTAAATCACGAAGTCCAATATTCGGATATATTGAGTCAAAATAATTTCTTAACCCATTGCGTAAAATAGCATTTGGGTTCCCCGCAATATATGCGTCAAAGTAAACACATCGTAACTTATGGATTTCCCAATGTGATATCCCCCATCTTTCGAACGAAAGCCTTTTATAAACCAAGGCATTCTTGGAACGTTCCTCGAATGTCTTACAAAATGATCTCGCCTTAAATAGTTGTGCCGAAGAATTCTGACCGACTCTAGACAAGATTTCATCAATCATGTCTCCGGGTAGGTCTCTTAAAATATTGGGTTGTCTATCCATTTTGTGTTTTTATACTGTAAAATATACAAGAGTTAGATTCATAAAAAAAATACTTATTAATACAAGCAATTTTTACATATATCATAAAGCATAAGCACACTATATTACTTATATTACACCACACGAATACAACTATCTTATTCCGACTCGCTTGTTTCTTCTTCTTCGGTTTTGGTTCGTTTTGCCAAGTTTCTTGGGATATATGATGTTCCCCTAATACGAGCCGTCGTTATCCACATTGGTTTAGAAAAACCTGGTGGTTTAGAGGTTCCCGGGTCATTGTTACAACTTAAGGACTTCGGGGGTTGACGATACATATAAAGTTCATCGGGGTTGGAATTAGATTTCTCTATTTTTATGCCCCTTCCCTTATTATTTTCTTTTGCCTTTTTAAATTCAGTTGGGTAATTTCTATAACATCATCGGAATTCTCGTCGGAATCCGATTCATCGGAGAATTAGTAATCCTCCCAATATTTTGCTTCCTTGGCGGAAACACCATTGACCATAATTAACCTTGGTCGGTTGGTTGAGGATTTTCTTTTACTTAACCATTTTATTATTTCCCCCACCGGTTCTATTTCTTCATCCGGTTCCGATTCTTCTTCCGGTTCTGATTCTTCTTCCGGTTCCTCTTTGGAAACTTGTGAATCAGTCCACGAATCATTCCAATTTACATTTGACTCTTCATTATTATTAGGTGAGTCAATGGGACTTGTTCTAGAGGTAGACATCTATCACATAATATCAAACACGTTAAGAGATTAATATATCACATAATATTCACATGTTAAAAATATATAGTTTCCAACAAAATTTGTTAAGCAATCATTTTTCAAGTAAACACGGTCGAAGTCCAGACTCACTAATGCATCCTAACAAACTTGATAAGACACACTAATGCAAAATTCTGGTTCTCTAAGACCAACGCTCGGATACCAACTGAAATGTCCCGTTCTTATTGATTAAAAACGTTCCATATTAATTGATTTCGTTGCGAGGTTTTGACCTCTATATGAGACGTTTTTCAAAGACTGCATTCATTTTAAAACAAACCATAACCTTTATTTCATCAATAAAGGTTTAAAAAGCTTTACGTAGATTATCAAATAATGATAATCTAAAATATCCTGTTTACACACGACCATTACATAATGGTTTACAATACAAATATGTTACAACAAAATAAGTTTCCTGAATGCAGTTTTTACACAATATCATACAAGCATGGACTCCAAATCTCGTCCTTATTTAAGTATGCGACAGCGGAAGCTCTTAATAATCACCTGAGAATAAACATGCTTAAAACGTCAACAAAAATGTTGGTGAGTTATAGGTTTAACCTATATATATCAAATCGTAATAATAGACCACAAGATTTCATATTTCAATACACATCCCATACATAGAGATAAAAATCATTCATATGGTGAACACCTGGTAACCGACATTAACAAGATGCATATATAAGAATATCCCCATCATTCCGGGACACCCTTCGGATATGATATAAATTTCGAAGTACTAAAGCATCCGGTACTTTGGATGGGGTTTGTTAGGCCCAATAGATCTATCTTTAGGATTCGCGTCAATTAGGGTGTATGTTCCCTAATTCTTAGATTACCAGACTTAATAAAAAGGGGCATATTCAATTTCGATAATTCAACCATAGAATGTAGTTTCACGTACTTGTGTCTATTTTGTAAATCATTTATAAAACCTGCATGCATTCTCATCCCAAAAATATTAGATTTTAAAAGTGGGACTATAACTCACTTTCACAGATTTTTACTTCGTCGAGAAGTAAGACTTGGCCACTATTGATTCACGAACCTATAACAATATATACATATATATTAAAGTATGTTCACAATATATTTACAACACTTTTAATATATTTTGATGTTTTAAGTTTATTAAGTCAGCTGTCCTCGTTAGTAACCTACAACTAGTTGTCCACAGTTAGATGTACAGAAATAAATTGATAAATATTATCTTGAATCAATCCACAACCCAGTGTATACGTATCTCAGTATTGATCACAACTCAAACTATATATATTTTGGAATCAACCTCAACCCTGTATAGCTAACTCCAACATTCACATATAGAGTGTCTATGGTTGTTCCGAAATATATATAGATGTGTCGACATGATAGGTAGAAACATTGTATACGTGTCTATGGTATCTCAAGATTACATAATATACAATACAAGTTGATTAAGTTATGGTTGGAATAGCTTTGTTACCAATTTTCACGTAGCTAAAATGAGAAAAATTATCCAATCTTGTTTTACCCATAACTTCTTCATTTTAAATCCGTTATGAGTGAATCAAATTGCTATGGTTTCATATTGAACTCTATTTTATGAATCTAAACAGAAAAAGTATAGGTTTATAGTCGGAAAAATAAGTTACAAGTCGTTTTTGTAAAGGTAGTCATTTCAGTCGAAAGAACGACGTCTAGATGACCATTTTAGAAAACATACTTCCACTTTGAGTTTAACCATAATTTTTGGATATAGTTTCATGTTCATAATAAAAATAATTTTCTCAGAATAACAACTTTTAAATCAAAGTTTATCATAGTTTTTAATTAACTAACCCAAAACAGCCCGCGGTGTTACTACGACTGCGTAAATCCGGTTTTACGGTGTTTTTCGTGTTTCCAGGTTTTAAATCATTAAGTTAGCATATAATATAGATATAGAACATGTGTTTAGTTAATTTTAAAAGTCAAGTTAGAAGGATTAACTTTTGTTTGCGAACAAGTTTAGAATTAACTAAACTATGTTCTAGTGATTACGAGTTTAAACCTTCGAATAAGATAGTTTTATATATATGACTCGAATGATGTTATGAACATCATTACTACCTCAAGTTTAGTAGGTAAACCTACTGGAAGTGACAAGAAATGATCTAGCTTCAAAGGATCTTGGATGGCTTGAAAGTTCTTGAAGTAGGATCATGACACAAAAACAAGTTTAAATAAGATTTTTACTCGAATTAAGATAGTTTATAGTTATAGAAATTGAATCAAAGTTTGAATATGAATATTACCTTGAATAAGAAAGATAACCTACTATATATAACAAAGGTTTCTTGATCTTAGATGATTACTTGGAATGGATTAGAAAGCTTGGAAGTAAATTAGTAAACTTGAAGGGATTTTTGAAGTGTTCTTGAAGTGTTCTTCCTATGATGATTATAGCTTGATTCTTGAAGTGATTTTTGATGAAGATGATGATTAACTACTGGAAAAATACGTTCATAATAGTGTGTGTGTGTTGAGAGAGAATTAGAAAGAGAATTGGAAGTGAAATGGAGTGAATGATGAGTGGTAATTGGTGAGTGGTGAGTGGGGTTAAAAGGAGTTCTACTTAGTTGACTAGCTCATGGTAGAAGTTAAAATTGATTAGTCATACATGACATAATCAAGAGTGGAATCCCATGCTAGTTCCTATTAGTATATACCCATAGTAAGTACGTTTTGAAGCTGTGTATAATACGGGTAAGAATACGACTAGAATTCTTGATGAAAGAAAAGAATGGGAAAGTAACTGTAACCAGTTTTGTTAAGTATGAGTGTTTTGATATATGTCTTGAAGTCTTCCAAAAGTATTTTAGTACATCTAAATACACTACATGTATATACATTTTAACTGAGTCGTTAAGTCATCGTTAGTCGTTACATGTAAGTGTTGTTTTGAAACCTTTAAGTTAACGATCTCAATTAATGTTGTTAACCCATTGTTTTTTATATCTAATGAGATGTTAAATTATTATATTATCATGATATTATGATATATTAATATATCTTAATATGATATATATACATTTAAATGTCGTTACAACGATAATCGTTACATATATGTCTCGTTTTGAAATCCTTAAGTTAGTAGTCTTGTTTATATGTATATAACTCATTGTTAATATACTTATGGAGATACTTACTTATCATAATCTCATGTTAACCATATGTATATCCATATATATATATATCGTCATGTCGTTTTTACAAGTTTTAACGTTCGTGAATCGCCGGTCAACTTGGGTGGTCAATTGTCTATATGAAACATATTTCAATTAATCAAGTCTTAACAAGTTTGATTGCTTAATATGGTGGAAATATTTAATCATGTAAATATCAATCTCAATTAATATATATAAACATGGAAAAGTTCGGGTCACTACATAAATGTTTTGAAGAAGTGTTGGGAATTGAAGCATGAGTTAGTATAATGTAATAACGTCGGGCCAACGTGATTATATTACAGTAAGTCATGCTAAATTTTAATGAAAGATGATGATTCATAGACTTTATAATCATCATTTGCCATGTTACACGACTCTTACATTCTACTTAATCTCTGAACATATCAAGAAAATATATTCTTGATAGTTCTATCCTCAGTAATTCTAGTAACTTACCAAATCAAATCATGATATTATGCTTAGAACATTAGGTTCATTCAAAACTTCATACCTACAAATTCTGGACCATTACTCGCTTTACTTAGAGTCGAGAGGAGAATAAAAAGGCAAAGATCTCCGACATATAAGGGAAAATATGTAGCCCAATAACGATACCGAAATTACAAACCGTGTATATCAGTACGTATTACAACGTAAAGACATGGGAGAATTAAAAACACTATAACCCCAAGGGCATAGTAGAAGTAAACAGATTCCTCTGGTGGTAAAAGAAAAAGAAGAATGACTGCATATATGGTCAATATAATAACAAGTATCAATACGGGATTGAGCAAATTAGCAAATCTTTTGGAAGTATGAATTTAGGAAGAAAGTATAAAAGTGGTGAAGATAATGAAACGGAAGAAGCTAATTTATAGCAAAATTCCAAACACAGCAATTGAAGCAATTCACCGCATTTAATCAAAGAAAATTTCAAATTTCTTAATTACCGGAGAATTAAATCTTATGGATTACGAAGATTTCCTTTAATCCCTTGAATTCCGGAAATCAACCGTGACTACGTCAAAAGTTAAGGCGAACATTTAATTTTCTTATTCACTCTTTTACAATAGCTTCGTTTATACGCTTCCTATAATCAAATCGTTTTATCCATATTATTCAGTAGTGATAAAACTTTATTTTTTCAACTTATATTCATCATTACTATATTCTTGTTGTAAACAATGATGATCTCTATCAAACTTCATGAATATAATTTTCATGAACTACTCTCTATTTTGTCTACCCTAATATTATGGCATAAACACTCAAAGTTTTAAATAAGCTCAATACTATTCATAACACATTTCATGTGTTCAGTTTACTAAAATGCTCGTATAGCACCATCATCCCTTTTGAGGATAACCTAGTCAAATGACACTCTTATTAATCCTTTAGATAACCTCCGCATTAATGATAAAATGCACTTTATAGAAGAACCTGTAAGAAATTAGGGTTCGTATGATTTAAATGCATGAAACAAAACAACATTCTATCCGTTGGAATTCACGAAAGGCCCCGAACATACCTGGGAATGTGAAGACCAAATAAAACGTAAATATTCTCGTCTATGTACAAACAACGCCGATTGATGGCAAAAACTAAATTTCGGGACGAAATTTCTTTTAACGGGTAGGTACTATAACAACCCTCACTTTCCGACTTCCGATTTTACTAAAATACCTAGAGTTGTTATATACGAATAAATTTAACGTTGACCGAATAAACGTACGCTTAAAATAAATAATATAATTATAAATATTATAAATAAGGTTATGTTATATAATACAACATAACTACATCAATGAATATATATATATATAATATATATATTACTTTTGTTATTTAGTTAATAGAATATATAATTAACTAAATAATAAATAATATTATAACATTTATAAAACTAATAAAAACTATAAAGTAATAATCATAAATTTTAATTTTAATTATAAAAACTAAATATAATAATAATTTTTATATAAAATTCGTATTTAATAATTAAACAAATATAAAAATAAAATGTTAAATGTTCTTAGAAATGTATTAAACGGTTTTTTTTTAATTTTATAAAAAAAATCAAAACTATATCTACTTTTAATAAATAAATACAAAAATACAAACTACTTTTTCTTATTTTAACTTTTAAGATTTACTTTTAATAAAAATACAAACTACTTTTTCTTATTTTAACTTTTAAGATTTACTTTTAATAAAAATACAAACTACATTTTTTATTTTAACTTTTAAGATTTACTTTTAATAAAAATACAAACTACTTTTTCTTTTAAGATTTACTTTTAATAAAAATACAAACTACTTTTTCTTTTAAGATTTACTTTTAATAAAAATACAAACTACTTTTTCTTATTTTAACTTTTAAAAATTACTTTTAATAAAAATACAAACTACTTTTTCTTATTTTAACTTTTAAGATTTACTTTTAATAAAAATACAAACTACTTTTTCTTATTTTAACTTTTAAGATTTACTTTTAAGAAAAATACAAACTACTTTTTCTTATTTTAACTTTTAAGATTCACTTTTAATAAAAATACAAACTACTTTTTCTTATTTTAACTTTTAAGATTTACTTTTAATAAAAATACAAACTACTTTTTCTTTTAAGATTTACTTTTAATAAAAATACAAACTACTTTTTCTTATTTTAACTTTTAAGATTTACTTTTAATAAAAATACAAACTACTTTTTATTTTAACTTTTAAGATTTACTTTTAATAAAAATAAAAACTACTTTTTCTTATTTTAACTTTTAATATTTACTTTTAATAAAAATACAAACTACTTTTTATTTTAACTTTTAAGATTTACTTTTAATAAAAATACAAACTACTTTTTCTTATTTTAACTTTTAAGATTTACTTTTAATAAAAATACAAACTACTTTTATTATTTTATTTTTTTACCTAACATTTACAACTATAAATACCACATACACTTCTCATTTCAAACTTACACCTTAATCTCTCATTTCTCTCTTGAAGAACTACTTCTAGTTGATATCACATTCACTTACTTGCTTTACTTTCCTTTCTTGCGTGGAATACTTCAACTGCTATTTAAGGTGAGTTCATAGCCCCTCTTTATTGCTAGCAAAACTTACTTACTTTTGGGGTGAGACACATGCTGTTTTTTTTTTACTTTTTACACTTTAGACACAAGTACCAAACTGCTTAAACTATGCTATACCCGGCTTTGTTCGGCTAAAGTCCCTACAGTAATATTTTTAAGTGCTCGGCATGCTAGGTTATTGGGGGTAGGCCTATCGGGAGTAACGTCCCCAATACATTTGACTATGTCTTTGTATTACTTGATAATGAAATTAAACCGACAAGTAGAACTAACTTGTCATGGGGCGTACTATCGTTTAGTTTAAATATCACGAATTGGCATAACTATTTCTTTCGATCTTTTGAGATCAACTTTACAAACTAAATCTTGTGGTCTAAAACAACGGTCAAACTTTTTGTTAAACCTATGAACTTCACTCAACCTTTTTGGTTGACACTTTAAGCATGTTTTGTCTCAGGTGACGAATAAGATGATTGCCATGACTGCTACTTGATGAATTGAATGCTGCTACATGGAGTCTTCATTTCATTACATTTACTTTACATTAAGACTACTATTATTATTTCAGTTTGAATTTGATGTAAAACTTTTAATGCTTTCGCTGTTTTATTAATAAATGTTTTATTCAAAACGTCTCATATAGAGTCGTTCTCGTTTATACAACTGTGATTTGATATAATTAGTCACAAATACCCTAGGCCCAATTTGGGGGTGTGACAGAACATCAAAGTTGGTGAATTGGGCGGTTAGATATAGTTATTAGAACCACTATTCTCAGATATAGTAGTTAGTTTTCTAGCACAACGAATAATGGATTTCCTAGATGTCAAAGTAATGAGTATTGAAGATGTCGTCCACAAAGGTGTTCATAGAATATCCCAGCTTGACCCAATTTGGATATTTTTGGAAATCATTAGTATGTATGTTAAATCCTTCCGGTGCCATTTGATATTGAATATTTGACTAGATCTTTTGAACCACTTATATTGTATTTTCGTTAATAACAGTGAAATCTATATTTGTAGGGTGTTCCTTTTTCCATTGTGGAGATGATATACTACAGTCCAAGCCTTTAGATCATGACTCATATAAATCTGGTGACCGGTTCAACGGGTACATTTTTTATTGTCTTACTATGTGAGGAACAACAACTATGTTCATCCAGGAAAAAACACAACCAATATTGGCCCATTTATAAGTAAATGAGTCGAAATTGCCAACTATATAAAAGCACCTTCATGTTTGGGTTGTTTGTTTGCTTTGTTGTTCATTGTCCTTAATCTAGCATAAGATTCATGTCTTGGAGGTTATGTTGCATTTTCTTCCCAGGTAAGTTTTGATCATCAAGTGACCTAACTGAGTTAAAGGCAAGGATATGCATTTTTTTCTTATTCATGAGATTTAATATACTATACCATAGAGACAACATTTTGTGTAATTTCATAGCCATACCAACATTCAAAATACTATATCATACGAGATTAACTTAAAGGATAAACTACTTAAATCTCGGAGGTGTTCTCAAAAGGGTTTGAAGTGTGCGTTGCAACTAATGTGCAGCCTTCTATCAATACTCTAATCTGCCATTGTGAGATCTGATGGTGGAAATGTAAGTAAACTATTTTTTTTTCTCATTGATGGTTTCAACAATTTAATAAAACTGAATGTTGGTGCGGCTCAATGTGTTAGCTTTCTTGTCTGTTTCCAATTCAGGTTAGTCACAAATTCTCTACAAGTAATACTATATTCAAGTTATGGTTTTGAGAAATAGTCATATTCTGTGTTCTTGCTACTTTATACCAACATAAAGAATGTAGTGTACAAAGAAGTGTATTGGTATGTTTCACATCTGATATTTCTCAAACTACGTTTTTTGAATTAATAAACAACTACTAATGCTTAGACTAACTGTTACAAGTTTGGTTGAGAAGTTTTGAACACTGAAGGAAGAGTTGGACAAACTACAAATTTGAATAAATGTACACATTTCTAACAAAATATAATGTTTTGATTCTTACACGCAGACCAATTACGTGAAAGGCTTTGTCAGAGATCTAAAAGATACTCATCACAAGACAACAAGTTATGACATTATTCACAATTGATGACCACCTCATACACCGAAAATTGAGAAACCATCAAAAACTTACATTATCGCCGCATTAAACTATATACGTCGAACCTATTAGCATACACAAACCGTTGATTACTACTATTTTCGAATTAAGTCCGCTACTTTATTTTGAACAAGTCTTAAAATATCACCATTCTATAAAACCCGCGAAATCGCGGGTCTTTAACTAGTAGTATTAATAAAATGCTTGATTTTCAAAATAATAATAAAAAAATACTAAGAGTTGGTTTGGGTTCACCCATCATATATGAAATGTCCCGTTCTTATTGATTAAAAACGTTCCATATTAATTGATTTCGTTGCGAGGTTTTGACCTCTATATGAGATATTTTTCAAAGACTGCATTCATTTTTAAAACAAACCATAACCTTTATTTCATAAATAAAGGTTTAAAAAGCTTTACGTAGATTATCAAATAATGATAATCTAAAATATCCTGTTTACACACGACCATTACATAATGGTTTACAATACAAATATGTTACATCGAAATCAGTTTCTTGAATGCAGTTTTTACACAATATCATACAAACATGGACTCCAAATCTTGTCCTTATTTTAGTATGCAACAGCGGAAGCTCTTAGTATTCACCTGAGAATAAACATGCTTTAAACGTCAACAAAAATGTTGGTGAGTTATAGGTTTAACCTATATATATATCAAATCGTAACAATAGACCACAAGATTTCATATTTCAATACACATCCCATACATAGAGATAAAAATCATTCATATGGTGAACACCTGGTAACCGACATTAACAAGATGCATATATAAGAATATCCCCATCATTCCAGGACACCCTTCGGATATGATATAAATTTCGAAGTACTAAAGCATCCAGTACTTTGGATGGGGTTTGTTAGGCCCAATAGATCTATCTTTAGGATTCGCGTCAATTAGGGTGTCTGTTCCCTAATTCTTAGATTACCAGACTTAATAAAAAGGGGCATATTTGATTTCGATAATTCAACCAAAGAATGTAGTTTCACGTACTTGTGTCTATTTTGTAAATCATTTATAAAACCTGCATGTATTCTCATCCCAAAAATATTAGATTTTAAAAGTGGGACTATAACTCACTTTTACAGATTTTTACTTCGTCGGGAAGTAAGACTTGGCCACTGGTTGATTCACGAACCTATAACAATATATACATATATATCAAAGTATGTTCAAAATATATTTACAACACTTTTAATATATTTTGATGTTTTAAGTTTATTAAGTCAGCTGTCCTCGTTAGTAACCTACAACTAGTTGTCCACAGTTAGATGTACAGAAATAAATCGATAATATTATCTTGAATCAATCCACGACCCAGTGTATACATATCTCAGTATTGATCACAACTCAAACTATATATATTTTGGAATCAACCTCAACCCTGTATAGCTAACTCCAACATTCACATATAGAGTGTCTATGGTTGTTCCGAAATATATATAGATGTGTCGACATGATAGGTCGAAATATTGTATACGTGTCTATGGTATCTCAAGATTACATAATATACAATACAAGTTGATTAAGTTATGGTTGGAATAGATTTGTTACCAATTTTCACGTAGCTAAAATGAGAAAAATTATCCAATCTTGTTTTACCCATAACTTCTTCATTTTAAATCCGTTTTGAGTGAATCAAATTGCTATGGTTTCATATTGAACTCTATTTTATGAATCTAAACAGAAAAAGTATAGGTTTATAGTCGGAAAAATAAGTTACAAGTCGTTTTTGTAAAGGTAGTCATTTCAGTCGAAAGAACGACGTCTAGATGACCATTTTAGAAAACATACTTCCACTTTGAGTTTAACCATAATTTTTGGATATAGTTTCATGTTAATAATAAAAATCATTTTTTCAGAATAACAACTTTTAAATTAAAGTTTATCATAGTTTTTAATTAACTAACCCAAAACAGCCCGCGGTGCTACTACGACGGCGTAAATCCGGTTTTACGGTGTTTTTCGTGTCTCCAGGTTTTAAATCATTAAGTTAGCATATCATATATATATAGAACATGTGTTTAGTTGATTTTAAAATTCAAGTTAGAAGGATTAACTTTTGTTTGCGACCAAGTTTAGAATTAACTAAACTATGTTCTAGTGATTACAAGTTTAAACCTTCGAATAAGTTAGCTTTATATGTATGAATCGAATGATGTTATGAACATCATTAGTACCTTAAGTTCCTTGGATAAACCTACTGGAAAATAGAAAAATGGATCTAGCTTCAACGGATCCTTGGATGGCTCGAAGTTCTTGAAGCAGAATCATGACTCGAAAACAAGTTCAAGTAAGATCATCACTTGAAATAAGATTGTTATAGTTATAGAAATTGAACCAAAGTTTGAATATGATTATTACCTTGTATTAGAATGATAACCTACTGTAAGAAACAAAGATTTCTTGAGGTTGGATGATCACCTTACAAGATTGGAAGTGAGCTAGCAAACTTGAAAGTATTCTTGATTTTATGTAACTAGAACTTGTAGAATATATGAAGAACACTTAGAACTTGAAGATAGAACTTGAGAGAGATAAATTAGATGAAGAAAATTGAAGAATGAAAGTGTTTGTAGGTGTTTTTGGTCGTTGGTGTATGGATTAGATATAAAGGATATGTAATTTTGTTTTCATGTAAATAAGTCATGAATGATTACTCATATTTTTGTAATTTTATGAGATATTTCATGCTAGTTGCCAAATGATGGTTCCCACATGTGTTAGGTGACTCACATGGGCTGCTAAGAGCTAATCATTGGAGTGTATATACCAATAGTACATACATCTAAAAGCTGTGTATTGTACGAGTACGAATACGGGTGCATACGAGTAGAATTGTTGATGAAACTGAACGAGAATGTAATTGTAAGCATTTTTGTTAAGTAGAAGTATTTTGATAAGTGTATTGAAGTCTTTCAAAAGTTTATAAATACATATTAAAACACTACATGTATATACATTTTAACTGAGTCGTTAAGTCATCGTTAGTCGTTACATGTAAGTCTTGTTTTGAAACCTTTAGGTTAACGATCTTGTTAAATGTTGTTAACCCAATGTTTATAATATCAAATGAGATTTTAAATTATTATATTATCATGATATTATCATGTATGAATATCTCTTAATATGATATATATACATTAAATGTCTTTACAACGATAATCGTTACATATATGTCTCGTTTAAAAATCATTAAGTTAGTAGTCTTGTTTTTACATATGTAGTTCATTGTTAATATACTTAATAATATGTTTACTTATCATAGTATCATGTTAACTATATATATATCCATATATATGTCATCATATAGTTTTTACAAGTTTTAACGTTCGTGAATCACCGGTCAACTTGGGTGGTCAATTGTCTATATGAAACATATTTCAATTAATCAAGTCTTAACAAGTTTGATTGCTTAACATGTTGGAAACATTTAATCATGCAAATATCAATCTCAATTAATATATATAAACATGGAAAAGTTCGGGTCACTACAGTACCTACCCGTTAAATAAATGTTGTCCCGAAATTTTAAGCTGTTGAAGGTGTTGACGAATCTTCTGGAAATAGATGCGGGTATTTCTTCTTCATCTGATCTTCACGCTCCCAGGTGAACTCGGGTCCTCTACGAGCATTCCATTGAACCTTAACAATTGGTATCTTGTTTTGCTTAAGTCTTTTAACCTCACGATCCATTATTTCGACGGGTTCTTCGATGAATTGAAGTTTTTCGTTGATTTGGATTTCATCTAACGGAATAGTGAGATCTTCTTTAGCAAAACATTTCTTCAAATTCTAGACGTGGAAAGTGTTATGTACAGCCGCGAGTTGTTGAGGTAACTCAAGTCGGTAAGCTACTGGTCCGACACGATCAATAATCTTGAATGGTCCAATATACCTTGGATTTAATTTCCCTCGTTTACCAAATCAAACAACGCCTTTCCAAGGTGCAACTTTAAGCATGACCATCTCTCCAATTTCAAATTCTATATCTTTTCTTTTAATGTCAGCGTAGCTCTTTTGTCGACTTTGGGCGGTTTTCAACCGTTGTTGAATTTGGATGATCTTCTCGGTAGTTTCTTGTATAATCTCTGGACCCGTAATCTGTCTATCCCCCACTTCACTCCAACAAATCGGAGACCTGCACTTTCTACCATAAAGTGCTTCAAACGGCGCCATCTCAATGCTTGAATGGTAGCTGTTGTTGTAGGAAAATTCTGCTAACGGTAGATGTCGATCCTAACTGTTTCCGAAATCAATAACACATGCTCGTAGCATGTCTTCAAGCGTTTGTATCGTCCTTTCGCTCTGCCCATCAGTTTGTGGATGATAGGCAGTACTCATGTCTAGACGAGTTCCTAATGCTTGCTGTAATGTCTGCCAGAATCTTGAAATAAATCTACCATCCCTATCCGAGATAATAGAGATTGGTATTCCATGTCTGGAGACGACTTCCTTCAAATACAGTCGTGCTAACTTCTCCATCTTGTCATCTTCTCTTATTGGCAGGAAGTGTGCTAATTTGGTGAGACGATCAACTATTACCCAAGTAGTATCAAAACCACTTGCAGTCCTTGGCAATTTAGTGATGAAATCCATGGTAATGTTTTCCCATTTCTATTCCGGGATTTCGGGTTGCTGAAGTAGACCTGATGGTTTCTGATGCTCAGCTTTGACCTTAGAACACGTCAAACATTCTCCTACTTATTTAGCAACATCGGCTTTCATACCCGGCCACCAAAAATGTTTCTTGAGATCCTTGTACATCTTCCCCGTTCCAGGATGTATTGAGTATCTGGTTTTATGAGCTTCTCTAAGTACCATTTCTCTCATATCTCCAAATTTTGGTACCCAAATCCTTTCAGCCCTATAATGTGACGACCCGGAAATCTTCGACTAAATTTAAACTTAATCTTTATATGTTTCTGACACGATAAGCAAGGTCTGTAATATTGAAACCTCAAAAACTTTAAACTGTGTTCATGTATTCATTTACCCTTCGACTGCTCTCGACGATTCACGAACAATTAATTGTAAATAGATATGTGTGTATGTATTTATAAATAATAATTCAAAATATAAAATTGAAGTATTATAAATTGTTGAAATAATATATTTGCTACTGTCATTATTATTATTAATACCATTATCAATGTTACTATTATTTATATTATTATGATTACCATTATAAATATAACCAATAAAATTCTAATAATTATAGGGTTATCAAAATAAAGATTTCTAAATATAAATATTATGATAAAAATGATTAAAAATATAACCTTAATTATTATTATGATTATTATTATTATTATTACTAAAAATTATCATTTTATTTAAAATTGTTATTATCATTATTTCACTCTTATCATTATACCTATTATTATTAAGTATATTTTTTTATATACTATTAATAATATTGTTATCCTTAAATTCTAATATTGATATTATTATTAATATTTTGATTTTTATTAATATAATTATAATTATTAAATATTATATTAATATAAAAAAAAAAAGTCTTTCTGGTAGGTGCAATGTTTTCCTTTTGCTTTAAAGCTTTTTGCGATTTGTTTGTATCTCCAAATTATTAGATATCCATATCAATTCCCTTTCTACTTTTGATACATCTTGTTATCTATATTTCACTCTATCTATATTATAAAACATATAGATATACATAGTCATGACACACACAAACACAAACGGATGAGAACCCAATTACTCAGTTTAACAACACCTAATATCAATCAATCTCAATCACCATCGACCTCCTCTTACCTGCTACTACTACATATGTTTTCTGCTTTCATTTTATTCAACCCAACTCCAACAAATCACCACCCTGGATCACCCAAACAACCATCGAAACACTGCAGTAGCTGCTCGCCTTCTGTTTACAACTGCTTTCACCCACCTGTCATTGGTAACTTGTTAATCTTTACTCACTAAACAGTAACTGAAAACGTCTACTGTATTAAAAATTGATGCTGCACCAACTGTTGCCTTGCTGCTCGTTTATTTCCTGCTACTGCCCACTTTTATTTTATATTTCAATCAAGCAAAAGAAACCGGAACCCATTGTTGCTATCACCATGATCACCAAACCCATCAATTGAACTATAGTTTTGGTTATGTTGATGCAGCCTCACCACTTCAATTAACATCACAGCCATCACCACTTGCTATATACCATCTGTTTCTGTTTACTGTTACTAATAATCCAATCATTGAAATTCCATCTGACCCACTAGCTGCTGCTGCAATGCTTTCGTTTCTAATTCTGTTCCAACAAAACAACCATCATAATTGTCACCTTTATGTTCCCTCTTTAATATTTTCTTTCTCTTGTTATCGATCACTGCAAGAGCTGCTGTACCACTTTTTGTATCAGCTGTATAGGATCACCACTTCACACCTTGAACCACCACTAAACTTCAAATTACCACTGCCATTATTTTCTTTCGTGATTTGATAAACCTACTGCACATACAAGAGCACAAATACAAATATACCCACATAATAATTAGTCATCACTATTGCTACTGCTAGATCGATTCACACACCAACGGTATCATCATCACCATCGGGATAATTCCACATTCAGCACTATCGTTCTATATTTACCTACTCTAATTCTGTCCTATACAAAGATCACACAAACAAAAGATTTCTATATACTACTAATCAGGTCGACTATTACCATAAAACATCTTCAGTCATTACTTGCTATTCATTCGATCAACACCCCACCATCACCAGACGAACTTTACCACACACAAACAATTAAATGCATACAACCGTTACTACTACACATACAAGATTATTGATCAAACTGTAAGCAATTGTTTTATAACAAAGTTTAGATAAAACAGAACTTACAAATACAGAAATGAGTTAATAATTAATTGATTACGTTGGTAACAATACCGATACCCAATGGTGATGATATCAATAGTCTATGATGAGGCGGTGCAAATTGGCGTCAACGGATTTAAAATCTAACTATGTACTGCCGGAACCATCGAATACCAGAACGAGATTCTTCTGCTATGAAATAGCTTCGATGCAACCACCAGTCAACAGAATCCACTTGAAAACCCTAACTACAAATAGATTCATAATAAATTATAGTTAGGGTTAAACGAAATAATACGGATTCAAGGAATTGAAATCTAATTTCGAACTATTGATCTATACCGATAGAAAATTGGGTGCACGAATGATGTTGGTTATGATACGAAGGTTAAGATAAGTTGATGATGAGAATAATAATGATAGTTGATCGATTGCTCGATGATGAAGCCTTCTCCTTACGGATCACCTCTGATATTACGATCTGTTTTTGGGGAAACCCTAATAGAACGAGTGTTCTTTATATTAGGTATTATTATTATTATTATTATTATTATTATTATTATTATTATTATTATTATTATTATTATTATTATCAGATTATTTATTATTAAAATTTATATCATAAGTATTATTATTATCATTAAAATTATCCATATTATTATCATTATTAGTATTCTCATTAAAATTATCATTGTTATTACTAACAAAAGTATTTCAATTAAAATTATCATTTTTATCCTTTTCTTTTTTATAAGTATTATCATTTTTTTATTATTATTTTAACATTAATATTATTTTAACATTATTTTTATTACCATTAAAAGCATCATTAAAATCAGTTATATAAAGATTTACATATAACAAATTATTGATTTTTAACATAATATTAATCAGATATATATATATATATATATATATATATATATATATATATATATATATATATATATATATATATATATATATATATATATATATATATATATATATATATATATATAAAACTATATAAATATTAAATATTTTAAATATATGTACAATTTAAATGTATAAGAACTAAGATATAATATATAACTTGTTCGATTACTATTTTTGTGTTAATATATATACAAATGTTATAGGTTCGTGAATCCAAGGCCAACCCTATACTTGTTCAATGTCGTTCTATGTATTTTTACTACAAAATACATTAGGTGAGTTTTCATTTGCTCCCTTTTTAAATGCTTTTGCTATATATATTTTTGGGACTGAGAATACATGCGCTGCTTTTATAACTGTTTTACGAAATAGACACGAGTAAATGAAACTACATTCTATGGTTGGAGTATCAAATCGAATATCACCCTATATAGTCTGGTAATCTAAGAATTAGGGAACAGAAACCCTAATTGACGCGAACTCTAAAGATAGATCTATCGGGCCCAACAAGCCCCATCCAAAGTACCGGATGCTTTAGTACTTCGAAATTTATATCATGTCTGAAGGAGAATCCCAGAATGATGGGGATATTCTTATATGCATATTGTGAATGTCGGTTACCAGGTGTTCAATCCATATGAATGATATTTTTGTCTCTATGCATGGGACGTATGTTTATGAGAAATGGAAATATGAAATCTTGTGGTCTATTAAAATTATGAAATGATTATTTATGTTAAACTAATGAACTCACCAACCTTTTGGTTGACACTTGAAAGCATGGTTATTCTCAGGTATGAAAGAAGTCTTCCGCTGTACAATTGCTCATTTAAAAGATATTACTTGGAGTCATTCATGACATATTTCAAAAGGCGTTGCATTCGAGTCGTCTAGTTCATCAAGATTATTATTTAGTCAATTATAGTTGAATATATTATGAAATGATTTGCATGTCATCAATTTTCGATATAAAGCAAGTTTGTCTTTTAAAAAAACAAATGCAATGTTTGTAAAATGTATCTTATAGAGGTCAAGTACCTCGCGATGTAACCAACTATTGTGAATCGTTTGTAATCGATATGGACTTTATCCGAATGGATTAGGACGGGTCCTTTCATATACCGGGTTCCGTCTTCCCGAATATTAAGATGCTTCTCCGATCCTTTGGGTATTTCATCCTTTAAATTTCCCTCTTTTAAAACTCCTTGTTGCGCCTCCTTTATTTGAGTAGTAAGGTTATTATGAATCATTATATTTATAGATTTTACTCGAATGGGTTCTATGTCCTTCCTGCTCAAGGCATCGGCTACCACATTTGCCTTCCCCGGGTGGTAACGAATCACAAAGTCGTAATCATTCAATAATTCAATCCACCTACGCTGCCTCATATTCAGTTGTTTCTGATTAAATATGTGTTGAAGACTTTTGTGGTCGGTATATATAATACTTTTGACGCCATATAAGTAGTGCCTCCAAGTCTTTAATGCAAAAACAACCGCGCCTAATTCCAAATCATGCGTCGTATAATTTTGTTCGTGAATCTTCAATTGTCTAGACGCATAAGAAATCACCTTCGTTCGTTGCATTAATACATAACCGAGACCTTGCTTTGATGCGTCACAATAAATCACAAAATCATCATTCCCTTCAGGCAATGACAATATAGGTGCCGTAGTTAGCTTTTTCTTCAATAACTGAAATGCTTTCTCTTGTTCATCATTCCATTTAAATTTCTTCCCTTTATGCGTAAATGCAGTCAAGGGTTTTGCTATTCTGGAAAAGTCTTAGATGAACCTTCTGTAGTAAGCAGCTAGTCCTAAAAACTGGCGTATGTGTTTCGGAGTTTTCGGGGTTTCCCACTTTTCAACAGTTTCTATCTTTGCCAGATCCACCTTAATACCTTCTTTGTTCACTATGTGACCGAGGAATTGAACTTCTTCCTCAATACTTATAACACCTTTCTCAAATGTTCACCGTGTTCTTGGTCATTCTTTGAGTAAATAAGTATGTCATCAATGAAAACAATGACAAACTTGTCAAGGTATGGTCCAAACACTCGGTTCATAAGGTCCATGAACACAGCTGGTGCATTAGTTAAACCAAACGGCATGACCATAAACTCGTAATGACCGTAACGTGTTCTGAAAGCAGTCTTTGGAATATCATCTTCTTTCACCCGCATTTGATGATACCCGGAACGTAAGTCAATCTTTGAATAAACAGACAAGCCTTGTAGTTGATCAAATAAGTCTTCGATTCTCGGTAGTGGGTAGCGGTTCTTGATGGTAAGTTTGTTCAACTCTCGGTAGTCGATACACAACCTGAATGTACCATCTTTCTTCTTGACAAACAAAACAGGAGCTCCCCACGGTGATGTGCTGGGTCTAATGAAACCACGCTCTAAAAGTTCTTGTAATTGGCTTTACAGTTCTTTCATCTCGCTGGGGGCGAGTCTGTAAGGAGCACGAGCTATTGGTGCAGCTCCTGGTACAAGATCTATTTGAAATTCAACGGATCGATGTGGGGGTAATCCCGGTAATTCTTTCGGAAATACATCGGAAATTCTTTTGCAATGGGAACATCATTGATGCTCTTTTCTTCAGTTTGTACTTTCTCGACGTGTGCTAGAACAGCATAGCAACATTTTCTTATTAGTTTTTGTGCCTTCAAATTAATAATAAGATGTAGCTTCGTGTTGCCCTTTTCTCCGTACACCATTAAGGGTTTTCCTTTTTCTCGTATAATGCGAATTGCATTTTTGTAACAAACAATCTTTGCTTTCACTTCTTTCAACCAGTCCATACCGATTATCACATCAAAACTCCCTAACTCTACTGGTATCAAATCAATCTTAAATGTTTCGCTAACCAGTTTAATTTCTCGATTCCGACATATATTATCTGCTGAAATTAATTTACCATTTGCTAATTCGAGTAAAAATTTACTATCCAAAGGCGTCAATGGATAACTTAATTTAGCACAAAAATCTCTACTCATATAGCTTCTATCCGCACCCGAATCAAATAAAACATAAGCAGATTTATTGTCAATAAGAAACGTACCCGTAACAAGCTCCGGGTCTTCCTGTGCCTCTGCCGCATTAATATTGAAAACTCTTTCGCGGCCTTGTCCATTCGTGTTCTCCTGGTTCGGGCAATTTCTAATAATGTGGCCCGGTTTTCCACATTTATAACAAACTACATTGGCATAACTTGCTCTGACACTACTTGCTCCGCCATTACTCGTTCCGACACCATTTGTTCCTTTCGTTCTATTAACCCCTGGTCCGTAGACCTCACACTTCGCCGCGCTATGACCATTTCTTTTACACTTGTTGCAAAATTTGGTGCAGAACCCCGAGTGATACTTTTCACACCTTTGGCATAGCTGCTTCTGATTGTTGTTGTTGTTGCGGTTATTATTGTTGTTGGGATGATTGTTGTAGTTGCTGTTGTTGTTGTTGTTGTTGTTGTTGTTGTTGGGCCGTTTGTCGTAGTTGCGATTGATGTTGCGATTGTTGGGATAATTGTTGCGATTATTGTTGTAATTGCTGTTGTTGTTGTATTGGTGATTCTTATCACCGTTTTCCTCCCACTTTCTTTTGACTTGCTTCACATTGGCCTCTTCAGCAGTCTGTTCTTTAATTCTTTCTTCAATCTGGTTCACTAGTTTCTGAGCCATTCTACATGCCTGTTGTATGGAGGCGGGCTCGTGTGAACTTATATCTTCTTGGATTCTTTCCGGTAATCCTTTCACAAACGCGTCGATCTTCTCTTCCTCATCTTCGAATGCTCCCGGACACAATAGGCACAATTCTGTGAATCGTCTTTCGTACGTGGTAATATCAAATCCTTGGGTTCGTAACCCTCTAAGTTCTGTCTTGAGCTTATTGACCTCAGTTCTGGGACGGTACTTCTCGTTCATCAAGTGCTTGAATGCTGACCACGGTAGTGCGTACGCATCGTCTTGTCCCACTTGCTCTAGATAGGTATTCCACCATGTTAACGCAGAACCTGTGAAGGTATGCGTAGCGTACTTCACTTTGTCCTTTTCAGTACAATTACTTATGGAAAACACCGATTCGACCTTCTCGGTCCACCGTTTCAATCCGATCGGTCCTTTGGTTCCATCAAATTCCAAAGGTTTGCAGGCAGTGAATTCTTTGTAGGTGCATCCTACACGATTTCCTGTACTGCTAGATCCAAGGTTATTGTTGGTATGTAGTGCAGCCTGTACTGCGGCTATGTTTGAAGCTAGAAAAGTACGGAATTCCTCTTCATTCATATTCACGGTGTGTCGAGTAGTCGGTGTCATTTCCTTCAAAATAGTCAAATGGAACAAGTTAATCATACAGAATATTAAGAGTAGTTAATAGTATTTCGTAGCATAATATGAACTCATTTATAAAAGCTTTTTCTTCATATTAGCGTTTTATAAGTTTAAATTCGGGTAGTACCTACCCGTTAAGTTCATACTTAGTAGCTAATATACAATTCAACTACTACAATTCTATATGAAAAACTGATTATAATAATATTTCGCGTTCAAACTTTTACACAATATTTTACAAACATACAATACCGCTTATTTTACATATAGCATGAAATATAGCACACAATAAATTTGATACAAGATGGTTGTGAAGATAATTCTAGCTAGTACACAAGTCGTTCAGCAAAGGCAATAAAGACACGTAATTCATACGTCCAGAAACAAGTCATGCATTCTGGTTTTACTAGGATTACTTCCCATCCTTGGTCTTGTGGAACATAACCGTTATGGCCGTTGATAAGACAACGTGTTGTAACGTCGTCAAAGGGACGAGGGTTACGTAATGTCCAAAAGTCCCGTAACAATCTAAAAACCTCATTTCTTACCCCAATTACCGACTCCGTCACTTGTGGGAACGTTTTGTTTAATAGTTGTAGCCCGATGTTCTTGTTCTCACTTTGGTGAGAAGCGAACATTACTAATCCGTAAGCCTAACATGCTTCTTTATGTTGCATGTTAGCCGCTTTTTCTAAATCACGAAGTCCAATATTCGGATATATTGAGTCAAAATAATTTCTTAACCCATTGCGTAAAATAGCATTTGGGTTCCCCGCAATATATGCGTCAAAGTAAACACATCGTAACTTATGGATTTCCCAATGTGATATCCCCCATCTTTCGAACGAAAGCCTTTTATATACCAAGGCATTCTTGGAACGTTCTTCGAATGTCTTACAAAATGATCTCGCCTTAAATAGTTGTGCCGAAGAATTCTGACCGACTCTAGACAAGATTTCATCAATCATGTCTCCGGGTAGGTCTCTTAAAATATTGGGTTGTCTATCCATTTTGTATTTTTATACTGTAAAATAGACAAGAGTTAGATTCATAAAAAAAAAATACTTATTAATACAAGCAATTTTTACATATATCATAAAGCATAAGCACACTATATTACATATATTACACCACACGAATACAACTATCTTATTCCGACTCGCTTGTTTCTTCTTCTTCGGTTTTGGATCGTTTTGCCAAGTTTCTAGGGATATATGATGTTCCCCTAATACAAGCCATCGTTTTCCACATTGGTTTAGAAAAACCTGGTGGTTTAGAGGTTCCCGGGTCATTGTTACAACTTAAGGACTTCGGGGGTTGACGATACATATAAAGTTCATCGGGGTTAGAATTAGATTTCTCTATTTTTATGCCCTTTCCCTTATTATTTTCTTTTGCCTTTTTAAATTCAGTTGGGGTAATTTCTATAACATCATCGGAATTCTTGTCGGAATCCGATTCATCGGAGAATTGGTAATCCTCCCAATATTTTGCTTCCTTGGCGGAAACACCATTGACCATAATTAACCTTGGTCGCTTGGTTGAGGATTTTCTTTTACTTAACCGTTTTATTATTTCCCCCACCGGTTCCATTTCTTCATCCGGTTCCGATTCTTCTTCCGGTTCCGACTCTTCTTCCGGTTCCTCTTCGGGAACTTGTGAATCAGTCCACGAATCATTCCAATTTACATTTGACTCTTCATTATTATTAGGTGAGTCAATGGGACTTGTTCTAGAGGTAGACATCTATCACATAATATCAAACGCGTTAAGAGATTAATATATCGCATAATATTCACATGTTAAAAATATATAGTTTCCAACAAAATTTGTTAAGCAATCATTTTTCAAGTAAACACGGTCGAAGTCCAGACTCACTAATGCATCCTAACAAACTCGATAAGACACACTAATGCAAAATTCTGGTTCTCTAAGACCAACGCTCGGATACCAACTGAAATGTCCCGTTCTTATTGATTAAAAACGTTCCATATTAATTGATTTCGTTGCGAGGTTTTGACCTCTATATGAGACGTTTTTCAAAGACTGCATTCATTTTTAAAACAAACCATAACCTTTATTTCATAAATAAAGGTTTAAAAACCTTTACGTAGATTATAAAATAATGATAATCTAGAATATCCTGTTTACACACGACCATTACATAATGGTTTACAATACAAATATGTTACATCGAAATCAGTTTCTTGAATGCAGTTTTTACACAATATCATACAAACATGGACTCCAAATCTTGTCCTTATTTTAGTATGCAACAGCGGAAGCTCTTAGTATTCACCTGAGAATAAACATGCTTTAAACGTCAACAAAAATGTTGGTGAGTTATAGGTTTAACCTATATATATATATATCAAATCGTAACAATAGACCACAAGATTTCATATTTCAATACACATCCCATACATAGAGATAAAAATCATTCATATGGTGAACACCTGGTAACCGACATTAACAAGATGCATATATAAGAATATCCCCATCATTCCGGGACACCCTTCGGATATGATATAAATTTCGAAGTACAAAAGCATCCAGTACTTTGGATGGGGTTTGTTAGGCCCAATAGATCTATCTTTAGGATTCGCGTCAATTAGGGTGTCTGTTCCCTAATTCTTAGATTACCAGACTTAATAAAAAGGGGCATATTCGATTTCGATAATTCAACCAAAGAATGTAGTTTCACGTACTTGTGTCTATTTTGTAAATCATTTATAAAACCTGCATGTATTCTCATCCCAAAAATATTAGATTTTAAAAGTGGGACTATAACTCACTTTTACAGATTTTTACTTCGTCGGGAAGTAAGACTTGGCCGCTGGTTGATTCACGAACCTATAACAATATATACATATATATCAAAGTATGTTCAAAATATATTTACAACACTTTTAATATATTTTGATGTTTTAAGTTTATTAAGTCAGCTGTCCTCGTTAGTAACCTACAACTAGTTGTCCACAGTTAGATGTACAGAAATAAATCGATAAATATTATCTTGAATCAATCCACGACCCAGTGTATACGTATCTCAGTATTAATCACAACTCAAACTATATATATTTTGGAATCAACCTCAACCCTGTATAGCTAACTCCAACATTCACATATAGAGTGTCTATGGTTGTTCCGAAATATATATAGATGTGTCGACATGATAGGTCGAAACATTGTATACGTGTCTATGGTATCTCAAGATTACATAATATACAATACAAGTTGATTAAGTTATGGTTGGAATAGATTTGTTACCAATTTTCACGTAGCTAAAATGAGAAAAATTATCCAATCTTGTTTTACCCATAACTTCTTCATTTTAAATCCGTTTTGAGTGAATCAAATTGCTATGGTTTCATATTGAACTCTATTTTATGAATCTAAACAGAAAAAGTATAGGTTTATAGTCGGAAAAATAAGTTACAAGTCATTTTTGTAAAGGTAGTCATTTCAGTCGAAAGAACGACGTCTAGATGACCATTTTAGAAAACATACTTCCACTTTGAGTTTAACCATAATTTTTGGATATAGTTTCATGTTCATAATAAAAATCATTTCTCAGAATAACAACTTTTAAATTAAAGTTTATCATAGTTTTTAATTAACTAACCCAAAACAGCCCGCGGTGTTACTACGACGGCGTAAATCCAGTTTTACGGTGTTTTTCGTGTCTCCAGGTTTTAAATCATTAAGTTAGCATATTATATAGATATAGAACATGTGTTTAGTTGATTTTAAAAGTCAAGTTAGAAGGATTAACTTTTGTTTGCGAACAGGTTTAGAATTAACTAAACTATGTTCTAGTGATTACAAGTTTAAACCTTCGAATAAGATAGCTTTATATGTATGAATCGAATGATGTTATGAACATCATTACTACCTTAAGTTCCTTGGATAAACCTACTGGAAAATAGAAAAATGGATCTAGCTTCAATGGATCCTTGGATGGCTCGAAGTTCTTGAAGCAGAATCATGACACGAAAACAAGTTCAAGTAAGATCATCACTTGAAATAAGATTGTTATAGTTATAGAAATTGAACCAAAGTTTGAATATTATTATTACCTTGTATTAGAATGATAACCTACTGTAAGAAACAAAGATTTCTTGAGGTTGGATGGTCACCTTACAAGATTGGAAGTGAGCTAGCAAACTTGAAAGTATTCTTGATTTTATGTAACTAGAACTTGTAGAATATATGAAGAACACTTAGAACTTGAAGATAGAACTTGAGAGAGATCAATTAGATGAAGAAAATTGAAGATTGAAAGTGTTTGTAGGTGTTTTTGGTCGTTGGTGTATGGATTAGATATAAAGGATATGTAATTTTGTTTTCATGTAAATAAGTCATGAATGATTACTCATATTTTTGTAATTTTATGAGATAATTCATGCTAGTTGCCAAATGATGGTTCCCACATGTGTTAGGTGACTCACATGGGCTGCTAAGATCTGATCATTGGAGTGTATATACCAATAGTACATACATCTAAAAGCTGTGTATTGTACGAGTACGAATACGGGTGCATACGAGTAGAATTGTTGATGAAACTGAACGAGGATGTAATTGTAAGCATTTTTGTTAAGTAGAAGTATTTTGATAAGTGTATTGAAGTCTTTCAAAAGTGTATAAATACATATTAAAACACTACATGTATATACATTTTAACTGAGTCGTTAAGTCATCGTTAGTCGTTACATGTAAGTGTTGTTTTGAAACCTTTAGGTTAACGATCTTGTTAAATGTTGTTAACCCAATGTTTATAATATCAAATGAGATTTTAAATTATTATATTATCATGATATTATCATGTATGAATATCTCTTAATATGATATATATACATTAAATGTCTTTACAACGATAATCGTTACATATATGTCTCGTTTAAAAATCATTAAGTTAGTAGTCTTGTTTTTACATATGTAGTTCATTGTTAATATACTTAATAATATGTTTACTTATCATAGTATCATGTTAACTATATATATATCCATATATATGTCATCATATAGTTTTTAAAAGTTTTAACGTTCGTGAATCACCGGTCAACTTAGGTGGTCAATTGTCTATATGAAACATATTTCAATTAATCAAGTCTTAACAAGTTTGATTGCTTAACATGTTGGAAACATTTAATCATGTAAATATCAATCTCAATTAATATATATAAACATGGAAAAGTTCGGGTCACTACAATATATATATATATATATATATATATATATATATATATATATATATATATATATATATATATATATATATATATATATATATATATATATATATATATATATATATATATATATATATATATATATATTTGCTTTTTAATCAGCTTGAACGAGAATTCTTCTTGGAGTATGGAGAGGTGAGTAGATACCAAGTTTAGGAAGTTGTTGGGAAAGGAAGTTTCGGTGTTGTGGGCTCTGCTACCGATACACACATGGGTGAAAAGGTTGTGACTAAGAAGATAAACGATGTTTTTGAGCATGTTGCTAACGCCACGAGCATGTTGAAGCATCCGGATATCGTAGAAATCAGGCGTATTATGCTTCCTCATTCTAGAAGGGAGTTTAGGAATATTTACGTAGTTTTTGAATTGATGGAGTCTGATCTTCACCAGGTTATTAGAGCCAATGTTGATCTTACACATGAACATTATCAGTTTTTCTTGTATCAACTACTTCGTGGATTAATGTATATCAACTAAGATGAGTTGCATTGATCAGGTCTTAATTTCACCAAATGTTTTTTTAATTTTCGGAGACATTATAACAACCCTTATTTTTCCATCCTGAATTAACTATTTTACCCCTAGGGTTTTGCTTTAGGATTTTGTTTCCGCATGCATGTTTATATGTATTAATTATTAGGGTTGTTATCCGTACGTAACTAATATGTGAATTATACAACATTGACCAAATATTTATTTTTAGTCGGCACACGTTGCTAATTAAAGTATATATTATTTTTATAATATACTTTAGTTAATATTAATATTACAAGTATTAAATAATTGTTGCAAAATTATAATTTATAAAACTATAATGTAATTAAACTAATTAAAAGAAAAATAATGTAATTAATCAATTATTATTATAATAATCAAAATTATTATTATTATTTCGGACTTAAAAAATCTAGAATATTCCATATATTAATAAGATTTACTTAAAAAGATATTATCAAATTGTAAAATTCTAGAAACTTCCTTTAAATGATAAGGTTTGATATTTAATAATATATATATATATATATATATATATATATATATATATATATATATATATATATAATATTTATTTTTTAAAATTCTCCAACCAACTCTATTTTTATAAAAAAATATTTAATTGGTATTTTTATTTGCTTTTCCTAATCCAATTCAAACTTGTTTTTCAAGTAATTGTTTTACTATAAATACTAAGCCAAAACCCTCAAAAATTTTGTCATTCTCTTTGGAATTTTCTTTCTAAGCATAAAAGTATTTTGAGGTATTTTTTTTCCTTTATTTTAATTTTTTTTCTTTTTCGGTTCTTTTCTTTTATTTTAGCCGAACCATTTTTATTTGTTTAATCTTTATTAAATCGAAACACAACAAGAACAAATAAGAATAATATGGTATTATTAAGTATTAATCTATGTAATAAAATTATTATTATTTATTATGTATTATATAATCGAATTAAAATTTGTTATTAATTAAAAACCAGAATAAATAATATATATATATATATATATATATATATATATATATATATATATATATATATATATATATATAGATTAAATATTTATATATTTTTTTAAAAATCATACAAATTTAATCATAAGTATTATATCAGTTATAATATTTTTTTATTTTTTTCTATTCGGAATAAATTTTATAATTATTTATATACGATTTATTATTTATTATAATTATTTAATCAAAACATATAAAAAATATAATAAATCGGTTATAATAATTATTATTATTTTTAAACTAATCAAAATTAGTAATATTATTTATTTGATGTTTAATATATTTTATTTATTTATTTCATTAATCAAAATAATTATTATTTATTTATTTATCATTCGGTATATATAAATATATGTCTATAATCGGATTAAATTATTAAAAATAATAAAGATAGAATAAAATAATTATAAAAATTATTAGATCTATATTAGAACTTAATTATTTAATTATATGAATTTTTTTGGAATATTTATTGGATTTATTTATCGAATTATATAATGAATATGTATTTTCGGTATATAAATTCATTTATAAATATAATAATAGTATAAAAATTATTTTATAAATTTTTAATAAGTTTATAATAATTAGTTAGATTTATTAAAGTCAAATTTATATTTTATTTATATTTATATATATAACCTAAATAAAAACAAACAAAAATTAATAAATAATTAGTTAAATAAGGTAAAATTATTTTTATAAATCTTATATAGATTTTTATACTGATATTATCCAATAAATTTGAAATTATAATTATTTGGTATTTATTTATAAATAAAAACAAATTTATATATTATAAACGTATATATTTAAATCGGAAACAACAACAACAACAACAACAACAAAACCCAATACCACATGAGTGGTGTATGGGGGAGGTGAGATGTAGACAATCCTTCCCCTATCCGAGAAATAAAGACAAGTCATTTCTCCACCCAGAGTGAAACACTCTCAAGAGTAGAGAAAGTCATCCCTCTCTTTATTCGACGGATAAAGAGATTGCTTCCGAGAGGAGCTCCGGCCTTTAAGTAGGAAAAAGTTTTTTTTTTAAAATAAATTAAAAATACAGAATAAAAATAATAATAATAGACGCCATGAAAATGGTAGAATCAAAATTTCCATGGGTTTTAAATCCTGCCTGGAATTTTATTTAAGATCTAAGAGTCAGTCAAGTCGCCAATAAATCGACGATTGTTGTCAACTCAATAGAGCCGTATATTTAAATCGGAAAATACATATATAATTATATATTATATAAATCTGTAAAAATATTATTTTTAGGTTTTTATATAATTATTTAAAATATATAAAAATTATATGTATAATTTTTATATATAATCTACTATTTAATAAAATATATATAAATTTATACACATAAATAAATAAATATATTACTATAATTTTTATATTTATTATTAATACTGAAATATTAGTATTATATTATGCTAAGTATACAAGACTATATTCAATAATAACATATTAAGTATATAATACTTTATAAATATAATACACTTATTAATATAATAACCTTATATTATTAAACTTAAATAAATATTATTAAACTTATATAACTAAACTTTTAATATATTTATTTATCATAATAATAGTACAACTTTAATTAAACTATTAATATATCATTATATTAATAACTTATAACTTATAAGTATAAGAATTATATGTGTGATATATGTAACATGAACTTATAATATGTATATATTATACAAGTAATTTAATAAATGTGTGGTATTCCTATACACACACAACTAGTGAAAGATATAATCATATCGATAACATATGACTTATACAAACTTCACCGCTACTTACGGTCATGATTGGATGATGTCTAGTTTGCCATTTGAGAATATGGTTTTGGATTAAACGAAAGGTTGTTGACTTATAGTCCAACTGATAGTTCCTGGCCCCCGGTTACACCTGGTCGATCCTTGACTTACTTGATAGCACCGAAGTTTGGGCAAAGTTGTATAACATCTAAACATGATTATGGTGGATACGCAAACATGTTTAACAACTCATAAGTAATTTATGGACTTTATTGTTGCTTAGAGAAATATTAACCTAACTTATATCTCTAGGTTAAGATCTCGGTCGGTTTATTTGCTCTTATTGCTTTTAGAGGAATAAGATTTGAAGTGCTATTTTAAAGTGAACTTCATAACTCCGTTTTTACATACTTTTACTCATTTTATAACTTTAGGGTGAGACACATGCTTGCTTTTAAACTATTTTACACTTTAGACACAAGTACTCAAACTACTATGTTATGCCATGTTTCTACATGCTAAATCCCTACCATATGCTATGCCATGTTTGGGATTGTGGGAGTGATAAAACTCTAGGACCCAATGGGATCTCTTTTAAATTTATCAAGTTATATTGGGAAAGTTTTAAAATTGATATTGTAAATACCATTTCGTCGGCTTTTAGAGACTGTAGGTTATAGAAAGGTGCTAGATCGGCTTTAATTACTTTAATCTCGAAAGTGGTCAATTCTTCGATTACTAAAGAACTATGTCCTATCTCTTTAGTTGGAGTACAATAGAAGATTATCACCAAAATATTGGCTAATCGTCTTGGTAAGAATGTAGATTCGGTTATTAGCAAAGAGTAGTCGGCGTTTATTGCGGGTCGTCAAATTCTTGATGGTCCGTTAATCTTATCTGAAATAATGGAATGGTATAAAAAGTTGAAGAAAAAGTTGTCGGCTTTTAAAGTGGATTTCGAAAAGGCGCATGACTTGGTGTCATGGCGTTATCTTGATTTTTTGCTGCAGATATTGGGTTTTAGCCCAAAATGGCAAAGCTGGATTACCATGTGTCTACATAACTCGCCGGCTTCGATTCTAATTAATGGAAGTCCCACTAATGAGTTCGAGATCCAAAGAGGTTTACGACATGGTGATTCGAAGAGTCCTTTCCTTTTTCTTATAGTTATGGAAGGTCTACATTTGATGATTCGAGATTTTTTAGCCAATGGTAGTATTCATGGCGCAAATGTGGGCTGTCCAGCGATCGATTTATCCCATCCTTTTTATGCTGATGACACGTTGATCATTTTTTAATGGCACTTGGAGAGCTTGGGTAATATCATTAATATATTTAATGAGTTCGTTGTTCATTCAGGTTTAAAGATTAACGTTTTGAAGTCTAGCATTTTCGCAGTAGGTGTTTCCATTTTGGAACTTGATAATTTTGTTTCCACAACAGGATGTTCACGAGCCTCTTTGTCTTTTACTTATTTGGGATTTCCTATCGGGCCGAATATGAACCGTATTTGCAATTGGAAACCGTTGATTCGATTGATAGATTCAGAAAGCGATTAGCGAGGTGGAGAGCGAATATGTTATCAATTGGCGGAAGACTAACGTTGATTAAAGCAGTTCTTGGTAGTCTCGGTATCTATTATCTCTCTATTTTCAAATGCCTGGAAACGATATTTAATGATCTAGAGAGTATTCGGTCTTCATTTTTTTGGGGTAGTACGGACAATAACAAAAAGATGCATTGGGTTAGTTGGAATCATTTCTTGTCATCGTTCGAAAAGGGTGGCTTGAATATCGGTAGTTTGGGGCTTTTAATCAAGCTCTTTTATGCATATGGTTGTGGTGCTTAAGGGTTAACTCGAGTGCTCTTTGCTGTTATTCATATCATACCCCGTCCTAATCCATCTGGACGAAGTCACCAACATCTGGTCCCATTGCGATGATCGACTCCAAGTAATGTCTTTAAAATGAGCAAATGCGTAGCGGAAGGTTTCTTTCATACCTGAGAATAAACATGCTTTCAAGTGTCAACCAAAAGGTTGGTGAGTTCATAGGTTTATCTTAAAACAATAAAATTCATCATTTTGATAGACCACAAGATTTAAATGCTGCATGGTACAAATGGGCCCGAATCCTATACCCACCTGTAATGTACATGCGATTTCTTTTAAATACAGTACACCTTTCTCGTGTACGAAACAATTTTTTATAAATCTTAGTAACCGTACACATATCTCGTGCACAAAGGTACATACACATAACCTGTGTATAAAATCATTCTCTCGATACATAACTTTCACTTTGCTTTCATAGCTTGGCTTGGTAACCGACCTTAACATATAATGCGCATAAATAATATCCCCAAAACAGAACCTCTCATATGTATAATATATAAACTTCGAAATACTAAACACCACGCCCACTAGCTCTTCCGTCTAGTGAACATTCTGGGTGGGGGTGTTAAACCCGGTAGCTACCTTTAGGATTTGCGTGAATTAGGGCCATACCCGATTCTAATTCTTAGGTTACCAAGCAATAATAATCAGGGGAAAAAATGGTGGCAATTATCATGTCCACATAATTCAATGGTGGCAATTATCATGTCCACATAATTCAATGGTGGCAATTATCATGTCCACATAATTCATTTCGAGGAATGTTTGGCTTGTGTCTATCTCGTCAAGCATTTATAAAAGCATTTCATGTATCCGCAGTTTAAAATATATTTCAAAAGCATTTAATAAAGCAGTTGTAAAAATAGCGCATGTATTCTCAGTCCCAAAAATGTAAAGAGTAAAAGGGAGCAAATGAACTCACCCTACGATATTTTGTAGTAAAAATATGCATACGACGGAAATGAACAATGTAAGGTTGGCCTCGGATTTACGAACCTATATCATTTATATATATTAACACATATAATGGTAATCGAACAATTTATGTATTATTATTGTATTAATTGTTACATTAGTTATGTTTTTCATTAATAACCTAATTAGTTACATTTATTAATATTTATTGTAAAATATTAATTTGGTTACGTTATATGTAGTAAATATGATTTTATATAACCAATAGTTATTCGATAAAATAATATTGATATTAGAAGGTGTTTCATCCTATAATAATAATAATAATAATAATAATAATAATAATAATAATAATAATAATAATAATAATAATAATAATAATAATAATAATAATGATAACTTTACTGAAAATGATAATTTTAATATTTTTAGTAATAAAATGATAATAACAATATTAGTAATAATAATACTTTTACTAATAATGATAATGATAATGATATTAATACTAATAATACTTATTTTAATAATAATAATAATGATATTAATAATAATGCTAATAATAACTATTAATCATAATAATTTTAAAGATAATACTAATAATAATACTCATTTTAATGCTAGTAGTAATTATAGTCATAATAACACTAATCATATTCTTAATAATCATATTAATTGTGATGATAGTAATATTAATAAGTGTATTGTATAAATTTGTGTTAGTATAACAATAATAATAATTAAAATAAAAGGTGACTACCTTAACAGCTTAAAAAGAAATAAATGCCATAGCCCGGATTCGAACCCACAACCTCTCGTTTAACACAAACACATCCAACCAGTCCCTCTGCCTTGCATTTCTGATTTAGTTCCCCGTCTAATTCTATTTAAGCCGTAAATCTATTTCCCTTTATTCTCTCTTCAGCCCAACAACACAGGATACGTAGCCCAATAGTAGGCCCATCCGAAAATAAATTGCTACACGTTTGTTTTGGCCCAAGTAATATTTGATCAAACCCAATTTAATTAGGTTCTAATAAACTGTACGTGAATCAGGTTTTTAGTTTCAATCGAAATAAATAAAAAAACACATAGCAGCAGCTCTTCAATGATTCTGTGGTGTTCTAACGAATCAGAAAACAGGAAAAGGAATGGAGCAGTAACAGTTTGTTAAACATCATCATCTTCATGGTTTGTCGTCATCGTGACATCACATAAAATCATCATCATCATTAATCAACATCATCGATCATTAACATCATGAATAATGTAGTGACCCGAACTTTTCCATGTTTATATATATTAATTGAGATTGATATTTACATGATTAAATGTTTCCAACATGTTAAGCAATCAAACTTGTTAAGACTTGATTAATTGAAATATGTTTCATATAGACAATTGACCACCCAAGTTGACCGGCGATTCACGAACGTTAAAACTTGTAAAAACGACATGACGATATATATATGGATATACATATGGTTAACATGAGATTATGATAAGTAAGTATCTCCATAAGTATATTAACAATGAGTTATATACATATAAACAAGACTACTAACTTAAGGATTTCGAAACGAGACATATATGTAACGATTATTGTTGTAACGACATTTAAATGTATATATATCATATTAAGATATATTAATATATCATAATAACATGATAATATAATAATTTAACATATCATTAGATATAATAAATAATGGGTTAACAACATTAATTGAGATCGTTAACTTAAAGGTTTCAAAACAACACTTACATGTATCGACTAACGATGACTTAACGACTCAGTTAAAATGTATATACATGTAGTGTATTTAGATGTATTAAAATACTTTTGGAAGACTTCAAGACATATATCAAAACACTCATACTTAACGAAAATGGTTACAGTTACTTTCCCATTCTTTTCTTTCATCAAGAATTCTAGTCGAATTTTTACCCGTATTATACACAGCTTCAAAACGTACTTACTATGGGTATATACCAATAGGAACTAGCATGGGATTCCACTCTTGATTATGTCAGGTATGACTAATCAATTTTAACTTCTACCATGAGCTAGTCAACTAACTAGAACTCCTTTTAACCCCACTCACCACTCACCAATTACCACTCATCATTCACTCCATTTCACTTCCAATTCTCTTTCTAATTCTCTCTCAACACACACACACACTATTATGAACGTATTTTTCCAGTAGTTAATCATCATCTTCATCAAAAATCACTTCAAGAATAAAGCTATAATCATCATAGGAAGAACACTTCAAGAACACTTCAAAAATCCCTTCAAGTTTACTAATTTACTTCCAAGCTTTCTAATCCATTCCAAGTAATCATCTAAGATCAAGAAACCTTTGTTATATACAGTAGGTTATCTTTCTTATTCAAGGTAATATTCATATTCAAACTTTGATTCAATTTCTATAACTATAAACTATCTTAATTCGAGTAAAAAAATCTTACTTGAACTTGTTTTTGTGTCATGATCCTACTTCAAGAACTTTCAAGCCATCCAAGATCCTTTGAAGTTAGATCATTTCTTGTCACTTCCAGTAGGTTTACCTACTAAACTTGAGGTAGTAATGATTTTCATAACATCATTCGATTCATATATATAAAACTATCTTATTCGAAGGTTTAAACTCGTAATCACTAGAACATAGTTTAGTTAATTCTAAACTTGTTATCAAACAAAAGTTAATCCTTCTAACTTGACTTTTAAAATTAACTAAACACATGTTCTATATCTATATGATATGCTAACTTAATGATTTAAAACCTGAAAACACGAAAAACACCGTAAAACCGGATTTACGCCGTCGTAGTAACACCGCGGGCTGTTTTGGGTTAGTTAATTAAAAACTATGATAAACTTTGATTTAAAAGTTTTTATTCTGAGAAAATGATTTTTATTATGAACATGAAACTATATCCAAAAATTATGGTTAAACTCAAAGTGGAAGTATGTTTTCTAAAATGGTCATCTAGACGTCGTTCTTTCGACTGAAATGACTACCTTTACAAAAACGACTTGTAACTTATTTTCCCGACAATAAACCTATACTTTTTCTGTTTAGATTCATAAAATAGAGTTCAATATGAAACCATAGAAATTTGATTCACTCAAAACGGATTTAAAATGAAGAAG
This sequence comes from Rutidosis leptorrhynchoides, assembly GCF_046630445.1. NCBI lineage: Eukaryota > Viridiplantae > Streptophyta > Magnoliopsida > Asterales > Asteraceae > Rutidosis > Rutidosis leptorrhynchoides. The sequence continues at coordinate 346,239,245 of NC_092343.1, forward strand.
TTATGGGTAAAACAAGATTGGATAATTTTTCTCATTTTAGCTACGTGAAAATTGGTAACAAATCTATTCCAACCATAACTTAATCAACTTGTATTGTATATTATGTAATATTGAGATACCATAGACACGTATACAATGTTTCGACCTATCATGTCGACACATCTATATATATTACGGAACAACCATAGACACTCTATATGTGAATGTTGGAGTTAGCTATACAGGGTTGAGGTTGATTCCAAAATATATATAGTTTGAGTTGTGATCAATACTGAGATACGTATAACTGGGTCATGGATTGATTCAAGATAATATTTATCGATTTATTTCTGTACATCTAACTGTGGACAACTAGTTGTAGGTTACTAACGAGGACAGCTGACTTAATAAACTTAAAACATCAAAATATATTAAAAGTGTTGTAAATATATTTTGAACATACTTTAATATATATGTATATATTGTTATAGGTTCGTGAATCAACAGTGGCCAAGTCTTACTTCTCGACGAAGTAAAAATCTTTGAAAGTGAGTTATAGTCCCACTTTTAAAATCTAATATTTTTGGGATGAGAATACATGCAGGTTTTATAAATGATTTACAAAATAGACACAAGTACGTGAAACTACATTCTATGGTTGAATTATCGAAATCGAATATGCCCCTTTTTATTAAGTCTGGTAATCTAAGAATTAGGGAACAGACACCCTAATTGACGTGAATTCTAAAGATAGATCTATTGGTCCTAACAAACCCCATCCAAAGTATCGGATGCTTTAGTACTTCGAAATTTATATCATATCCGAAGGGTGTCCCGGAATGATGGGGATATTCTTATATATGCATCTTGTTAATGTCGGTTACCAGGTGTTCACCATATGAATGATTTTTATCTCTATGTATGGGATGTGTATTGAAATATGAAATCTTGTGGTCTATTGTTACGATTTGATATATATAGGTTAAACCTATAACTCACCAACATTTTTGTTGACGTTTAAAGCATGTTTATTCTCAGGTGAATATTAAGAGCTTCCGCTGTCGCATAATTAAATAAGGACGAGATTTGGAGTCCATGCTTGTATGATATTGTGTAGAAACTGCATTCAAGAAACTTATTTTGTTGTAATATATTTGTATTGTAAATCATTATGTAATGGTCGTGTGTAAATATGATATTTTAGATTATCATTATTTGATAATCTACGTAAATCTTTTTAAACCTTTATTGATGAAATAAAGGTTATGGTTTGTTTTAAAATGAATGCAGTCTTTGAAAAACATCTCAAATAGAGGTCAAAACCTCGCAACGAAATCAATTAATATGAAACGTTTTTAATCAATAAGAACGGGACATTTCAGTTGGTATCCGAGCATTGGTCTTAGAGAACCAGAATTTTGCATTAGTGTGTCTTATCGAGTTTGTTAGGATGCATTAGTGAGTCTGGACTTCGACTGTGTTTACTTGAAAAATGATTGCTTAACAAATTTTGTTGGAAACTATATATTTTTAACATGTGAATATTATGTGATATATTAATCTCTTAACGCGTTTGATATTATGTGATAGATGTCTACCTCTAGAACAAGTCCCATTGACTCACCTAATAATAATGAAGAGTCAAATGTAAATTGGAATGATTCGTGGACTGATTCACAAGTTCCCGAAGAGGAACCGGAAGAAGAGTCGGAACCGGAAGAAGAATCAGAACCGGAAGAGGAGGAACCGGATGAAGAAATAGAACTGGTGGGGGAAATAATAAAACGGTTAAGTAAAAGAAAATCCTTAACCAACCGACCAAGGTTAATTATGGTCAATGGTGTTTCCGCCAAGGAAGCAAAATATTGGGAGGATTACCAATTCTCCGATGAATCAGATTCCGACGAGAATTCCGATGATGTTATAGAAATTACCCCAACTGAATTTAAAAAGGCAAAAGAAAATAATAAGGGAAAGGGCATAAAAATAGAGAAATCTAATTCCAACCCCGATGAACTTTATATGTATCGTCAACCCCCGAAGTCCTTAAGTTGTAACAATGACCCGGGAACCTCTAAACCACCAGATTTTTCTAAACCAATGTGGAAAATTACGGCTCGTATTAGGGTAACATCATATATCCCTAGAAACTTGGCAAAGCGAACCAAAACCGAAGAAGAAGAAACAAGTGAGTCGGAATAAGATAGTTGTATTCGTGTGGTGTAATATATGTAATATAGTGTGCTTATGCTTTATGATATATGTAAAAATTGCTTGTATTAATAAGTATTTTTTTTATGAATCTAACTCTTGTCTATTTTACAGTATAAAAATACAAAATGGATAGACAACCCAATATTTTAAGAGACCTACCCGGAGACATGATTGATGAAATCTTGTCTAGAGTCGGTCAGAATTCTTCGGCACAACTATTTAAGGCGAGATCAGTTTGTAAGACATTCGAAGAACGTTCCAAGAATGCCTTGGTTTATAAAAGGCTTTCGTTCGAAAGATGGGGGATATCACATTGGGAAATCCATAAGTTACGATGTGTTTACTTTGACGCATATATTGCGGGGAACCCAAATGCTATTTTACGCAATGGGTTAAGAAATTATTTTGACTCAATATATCCGAATATTGGACTTCGTGATTTAGAAAAAGCGGCTAACATGCAACATAAAGAATCATGTTATGCTTACGGATTAGTAATGTTCTCTTCTCACCGAAGTGAGAACAAGAACATCGGGCTACAACTATTAAACAAAACGTTCCCACAAGTGACGGAGTCGGTAATTGGGGTAAGAAATGAGTTTTTTAGATTGTTACAGGACTGTTGGACATTACGTAACCCTCGTCCCTTTGACGACGTTACAACACGCTGTCTTATTAACGGCCATAACGGTTATGTTCCACAAGACCAAGGATGGGAAGTAATCCTAGTAAAACCAGAATGCATGACTTGTTTTTGGACGTATGAATTACGTGTCTTTATTGCCTTTGCTGAACGACTTGTGTACTAGCTAGAATTATCTTCCAAACCATCTTGTATCAAATTTATTATATGCTATATTTCATGCTATATGTAAAATAAGCGGTATTGTAAGTTTGTAAAATATTGTGTAAAAGTTTGAACGCGAAATATTATTATAATCAGTTTTTCATATAGAATTGTAGTAGTTGAAGGAAATGGCACCGACTACTCGACACACCGTGAATATGAATGAAGAGGAATTCCGTACTTTTCTAGCTTCAAACATAGCCGCAGTACAGGCTGCGCTACATACCAACAATAACCTTGGATCTAGCAGTACAGGAAATCGTGTAGGATGCACCTACAAAGAATTCACTGCCTGCAAACCTTTGGAATTTGATGGAACCGAAGGACCAATCGGATTGAAACGGTGGACCGAGAAGGTCGAATCGGTGTTTGCCATAAGTAAGTGTACTGAAGAGGACAAAGTGAAGTACGCTACGTATACCTTCACAGGTTCTGCGTTAACATGGTGGAATACCTATCTAGAGCAAGTGGGACAAGACGATGCGTACGCACTACCGTGGTCAGCATTCAAGCACTTGATGAATGAGAAGTACCGTCCCAGAACCGAGGTCAATAAGCTCAAGACAGAACTTAGAGGGTTACGAACCCAAGGATTTGATATTACCACGTACGAAAGACGATTCACAGAATTGTGCCTATTGTGTCTGGGAGCATTCGAAGATGAGGAAGAGAAGATCGACGCGTTTGTGAAAGGATTACCGGAAAGAATCCAAGAAGATATAAGTTCACACGAGCCCGCCTCCATACAACAGGCATGTAGAATGGCTCACAAACTAGTGAACCAGATTGAAGAAAGAATTAAAGAACAGACTGCTGAAGAGACCAATGTGAAGCAAGTCAAAAGAAAGTGGGAGGAAAACGGTGATAAGAATCACCAATACAACAACAACAACAACAATTACAACAATAATCGCAACAATTATCCCAGCAATCGCAACATCAATCGTAACTACACCAAATGGCCCAACAACAACAATAACAACAACAACAACAACAACAACAGCAGCAACTACAACAATCATCCCAACAACAATAATAACCGCAACAACAACAATCAGAAGCAGCTATGCCAAAGGTGTGAAAAGTATCACTCGGGGTTCTGCACCAAATTTTGCAACAAGTGTAAAAGAAATGGTCATAGCGCGTCGAAGTGTGAGGTCTACGGACCAGGGGTTAATAGAACGAAAGGAACAAATGGTGTCGGAACGAGTAATGGCGGAGCAAGTAGTGTCGGAGCAAGTTATGCCAATGTAGTTTGTTACAAATGTGGAAAACCGGGCCACATCATTAGAAATTGCCCGAACCAGGAGAACACGAATGGACAAGGCCGCGGAAGAGTTTTCAATATTAATGCGGTAGAGGCACAGGAAGACCCGGAGCTTGTTACGGGTACGTTTCTTATTGACAATAAATCTGCTTACATTTTATTTGATTCGGGTGCGGATAGAAGCTATATGAGTAGAGATTTTTGTGCTAAATTAAGTTGTCCATTGACGCCTTTGGATAGTAAATTTTTACTCGAATTAGCAAATGGTAAATTAATTTCAGCAGATAATATATGTCGGAATCAAGAAATTAAACTGGTTAGCGAAACATTTAAGATGGATTTGATACCAGTAGAGTTAGGGAGTTTTGATGTGATAATCGGTATGGACTGGTTGAAAGAAGTGAAAGCAGAGATTGTTTGTTACAAAAATGCAATTCGCATTATACGAGAAAAAGAAAAACCCTTAATGGTGTACGGAGAAAAGGGCAACACGAAGCTACATCTTATTAGTAATTTGAAGGCACAAAAACTAATAAGAAAAGGTTGCTATGCTGTTCTAGCACACGTCGAGAAAGTACAAACTGAAGAAAAGAGCATCAATGATGTTCCCGTCGCAAAAGAATTTCTCGATGTATTTCCGAAAGAATTACCGGATTACCCCCACATCGATCCGTTGAATTTCAAATAGATCTTGTACCAGGAGCTGCACCAATAGCTCGTGCTCCTTACAGACTCGCACCCAGCGAGATGAAAGAACTGCAAAGCCAATTACAAGAACTTTTAGAGCGTGGTTTCATTCGACCAAGCACATCACCGTGGGGAGCTCCTGTTTTGTTTGTCAAGAAGAAAGATGGTACATTCAGGTTGTGTATCGACTACCGAGAGTTGAACAAACTTACCATCAAGAACCGCTACCCACTACCGAGAATCGATGACTTATTTGATCAACTACAAGGCTCGTCTGTTTATTCAAAGATTGACTTACGTTCCGGGATCATCAAATGCGGGTGAAAGAAGATGATATTCCAAAGACTGCTTTCAGAACACGTTACGGTCATTACGAGTTTATGGTCATGCCGTTTGGTTTAACTAATGCACCAGCTGTGTTCATGGACCTTATGAACCGAGTGTGTGGACCATACCTTGACAAGTTTGTCATTGTTTTCATTGATGACATACTTATTTACTCAAAGAATGACCAAGAACACGGTGAACATTTGAGAAAGGTGTTAGAAGTATTGAGGAAGGAAGAATTGTACGCTAAATTTTCAAAGTGTGCATTTTGGTTGGAAGAAGTTCAATTCCTCGGTCACATAGTGAACAAAAAAGGTATTAAAGTGGATCCGGCAAAGATAGAAACTGTTGAAAAGTGGGAAACCCCGAAAACTCCGAAACACATACGCCAGTTTTTAGGACTAGCTGGTTACTACAGAAGGTTCATCCAAGACTTTTCCAGAATAGCAAAACCCTTGACTGCATTAACGCATAAAGGGAAGAAATTTGAATGGAAGGATGAACAAGAGAAAGCGTTTCAGTTATTGAAGAAAAAGCTAACTACGGCACCTGTATTGTCATTGCCTGAAGGGAATGATGATTTTGTGATTTATTGTGACGCATCAAAGCAAGGTCTCGGTTGTGTATTAATGCAACGAACGAAGGTGATTGCTTATGCGTCTAGACAATTGAAGATTCACGAGCAAAATTATACGACGCATGATTTAGAATTAGGCGCGGTTGTTTTTGCATTAAAGACTTGGAGGCACTACTTATATGGGGTCAAAAGTATTATATATACCGACCACAAAAGTCTTCAACACATATTTAATCAGAAACAACTGAATATGAGGCAGCGTAGGTGGATTGAATTGTTGAATGATTACGACTTTGAGATTCGTTACCACCCGGGAAAGGCAAATGGGGTAGCCGATGCCTTGAGCAGGAAGAACAGAGAACCCATTCGAGTAAAATCTATGAATATAATGATTCATAATAACCTTACTACTCAAATAAAGGAGGCGCAACAAGGAGTTTTAAAAGAGGGAAATTTAAAGGATGAAATACCCAAGGGATCGGAGAAGCATCTTAATATTAGGGAAGACGGAACCCGGTATAGGGCTGAAAGGATTTGGGTACTAAAATTTGGAGATATGAGAGAAATGGTACTTAGAGAAGCTCATAAAACCAGATACTCAATACATCCTGGAACGGGGAAGATGTACAAGGATCTCAAGAAACATTTTTGGTGGCCAGGTATGAAAGCCGATATTGCTAAATATGTAGGAGAATGTTTGACGTGTTCTAAGGTCAAAGCTGAGCATCAGAAACCATCAGGTCTACTTCAACAACCCGAAATCCCGGAATGGAAATGGGAAAACATTACCATGGATTTCATCACTAAATTGCCAAGGACTGCAAGTGGTTTTGATACTATTTGGGTAATAGTTGATCGTCTCACCAAATCAGCACACTTCCTGCCAATAAGAGAAGATGACAAGATGGAGAAGTTAGCATGACTGTATTTGAAGGAAGTCGTCTCCAGACATGGAATACCAATCTCTATTATCTCTGATAGGGATGGCAGATTTATTTCAAGATTCTGGCAGACATTACAGCAAGCATTAGGAACTCCTCTAGACATGAGTACTGCCTATCATCCAGAAACTGATGGGCAGAGCGAAAGGACGATACAAATGCTTGAAGACATGCTACGAGCATGTGTTATTGATTTCGGAAACAGTTGGGATCGACATCTACCGTTAGCAAAATTTTCCTACAACAACAGCTACCATTCAAGCATTGAGATGGCGCCGTTTGAAGCACTTTATGGTAGAAAGTGCAGGTCTCCGATTTGTTGGAGTGAAGTGGGGGATAGACAAATTACGGGTCCGGAGATTATACAAGAAACTACCGAGAAGATCATCCAAATTCAACAACGGTTGAAAACCGCCCAAAGTCGACAAAAGAGCTACGCTGACATTAAAAGAAAAGATATAGAATTTGAAATTGGAGAGATGGTCATGCTTAAAGTTGCACCTTGGAAAGGCGTTGTTTGATTTGGTAAACGAGGGAAATTAAATCCAAGGTATATTGGACCATTCAAGATTATTGATCGTGTCGGACCAGTAACTTACCGACTTGAGTTACCTCAACAACTTGCGGCTGTACATAACACTTTCCATGTCTCGAATTTGAAGAAATGTTTTGCTAAAGAAGATCTCACTATTCCGTTAGATGAAATCCAAATCAACTAAAAACTTCAATTCATCGAAGAACCCGTCGAAATAATGGATCGTGATTTTAAAAGACTTAAGCAAAACAAGATACCAATTGTTAAGGTTCGATGGAATGCTCGTAGAGGACCCGAGTTCACCTGGGAGCGTGAAGATCAGATGAAGAAGAAATACCCGCATCTATTTCCAGAAGATTCGTCAACACCTTCAACAGCTTAAAATTTCGGGACGAAATTTATTTAACGGGTAGGTACTGTAGTGACCCGAACTTTTCCATGTTTATATATATTAATTGAGATTGATATTTACATGATTAAATGTTTCCAACATGTTAAGCAATCAAACTTGTTAAGACTTGATTAATTGAAATATGTTTCATATAGACAATTGACCACCCAAGTTGACCGGCGATTCACGAATGTTAAAACTTGTAAAAACGACATGACGATATATATATATATATATATGGATATACATATGGTTAAAATGAGATTATGATAAGTAAGTATCTCCATAAGTATATTAACAATGATTTATATACATATAAACAAGACTACTAACTTAAGGATTTCGAAACGAGACATATATGTAACGATTATCGTTGTAACGACATTTAAATGTATATATATCATATTAAGATATATTAATATATCATAATAACATGATAATATAATAATTTAACATCTCATTAGATATAATAAACAATGGGTTAACAACATTAATTGAGATCGTTAACTTAAAGGTTTCAAAACAACACTTACATGTAACGACTAACGATGACTTAATGACTCAGTTAAAATGTATATACATGTAGTGTATTTAGATGTATTAAAATACTTTTGGAAGACTTCAAGACATATATCAAAACACTCATACTTAACGAAAATGGTTACAGTTACTTTCCCATTCTTTTCTTTCATCAAGAATTCTAGTCGTATTTTTACCCGTATTATACACAACTTCAAAACGTACTTACTATGGGTATATACCAATAGGAACTAGCATGGGATTCCACTCTTGATTATGTCATGTATGACTAATCAATTTTAACTTCTACCATGAGCTAGTCAACTAACTAGAACTCCTTTTAACCCCACTCACCACTCACCAATTACCACTCATCATTCACTCCATTTCACTTCCAATTCTCTTTCTAATTCTCTCTCAACACACACACTATTATGAACGTATTTTTCCAGTATTTAATCATCATCTTCATCAAAAATCACTTCAAGAATCAAGCTATAATCATCATAGGAAGAACACTTCAAGAACACTTCAAAAATCCCTTCAAGTTTACTAATTTACTTTCAAGCTTTCTAATCCATTCCAAGTAATCATCTAAGATCAAGAAACCTTTATTATATACAGTAGGTTATCTTTCTTATTCAAGGTAATATTCATATTCAAACTTTGATTCAATTTCTATAACTATAAACTATCTTAATTCGAGTAAAAAAATCTTACTTGAACTTGTTTTTGTGTCATGATCCTACTTCAAGAACTTTCAAGCCATCCAAGATCCTTTGAAGCTAGATCATTTCTTGTCACTTCCAGTAGGTTTACCTACTAAACTTGAGGTAGTAATGATGTTCATAACATCATTCGATTCATATATATAAAACTATCTTATTCGAAGGTTTAAACTCGTAATTACTAGAACATAGTTTAGTTAATTCTAAACTTGTTCGCAAACAAAAGTTAATCCTTCTAACTTGACTTTTAAAATTAACTAAACACATGTTCTATATCTATATGATATGCTAACTTAATGATTTAAAACCTGGAAACACGAAAAACACCGTAAAACCGGATTTACGCCGTCGTAGTAACACCGCGGGCTGTTTTGGGTTAGTTAATTAAAAACTATGATAAACTTTGATTTAAAAGTTTTTATTCTGAGAAAATGATTTTTATTATGAACATGAAACTATATCCAAAAATTATGGTTAAACTCAAAGTGGAAGTATGTTTTCTAAAATGGTCATCTAGACGTCGTTCTTTCGACTGAAATGACTACCTTTACAAAAATGACTTGTAACTTATTTTTCTGACTATAAACCTATACTTTTTATGTTTAGATTCATAAAATAGAGTTCAATATGAAACCATAGCAATTTGATTCACTCAAAACGGATTTAAAATGAAGAAGTTATGGGTAAAACAAGATTGGATAATTTTTCTCATTTTAGCTACGTGAAAATTGGTAACAAATCTATTCCAACCATAACTTAATCAACTTGTATTGTATATTATGTAATCTTGAGATACCATAGACACGTATACAATGTTTCGACCTATCATGTCGACACATCTATATATATTTCGGAACAACCATAGACACTCTATATGTGAATGTTGGAGTTAGCTATACAGGGTTGAGGTTGATTCCAAAATATATATAGTTTGAGTTGTGATCAATACTGAGATACGTATACACTGGGTCGTGGATTTATTCAAGATAATATTTATCGATTTATTTCTGTACATCTAACTGTGGACAACTAGTTGTAGGTTACTAACGAGGACAGCTGACTTAATAAACTTAAAACATCAAAATATATTAAAAGTGTTGTAAATATATTTTGAACATACTTTAATATATATGTATATATTGTTATAGGTTCGTGAATCAACAGTGGCCAAGTCTTACTTCTCGACGAAGTAAAAATCTGTGAAAGTGAGTTATAGTCCCACTTTTAAAATCTAATATTTTTGGGATGAGAATACATGCAGGTTTTATAAATGATTTACAAAATAGACACAAGTACTTGAAACTACATTCTATGGTTGAATTATCGAAATCGAATATGTCCCTTTTTATTAAGTCTGGTAATCTAAGAATTAGGGAACAGACACCCTAATTGACGCGAATCCTAAAGATAGATCTATTGGGCCTAACAAACCCCATCCAAAGTACCGGATGCTTTAGTACTTCAAAATTTATATCATATCCGAAGGGTGTCCCGGAATGATGGGGATATTCTTATATATGCATCTTGTTAATGTCGGTTACCAGGTGTTCACCATATGAATGATTTTTATCTCTATGTATGGGATGTGTATTGAAATATGAAATCTTGTGGTCTATTGTTACAATTTGATATATATAGGTTAAACCTATAACTCACCAACATTTTTGTTGACGTTTAAAGCATGTTTATTCTCAGGTGAATATTAAGAGCTTCCGCTGTCGCATACTTAAATAAGGACGAGATTTGGAGTCCATGCTTGTATGATATTGTGTAGAAACTGTATTCAAGAAACTTATTTTGTTGTAATATATTTGTATTGTAAACCATTATGTAATGGTCGTGTGTAAACAGGATATTTTAGATTATCATTATTTGATAATCTACGTAAAGCTTTTTAAACCTTTATTGATGAAATAAAGGTTATGGTTTGTTTTAAAATGAATGCAGTCTTTGAAAAACGTCTCATATAGAGGTCAAAACCTCGCAACGAAATCAATTAATATGGAACGTTTTTAATCAATAAGAACGGGACATTTCAAATAACATCATATACAACATCACGATATCAAAGGTATCCTAGCATTGTTTTTACCATCATCATCAAGATCATCAAGCGCAACCATCATCACCTTCTTATTCATAATCTAATTATCATCATCATACATAACTATCATAATCATCTTCAGCATCAGGTATCAATAATCTCATCGTCCCCCCATCAGAAAAAATATAGGGGTGGCTCACGGCCCAAACTACTACTGTAATACAAATCCACGGCACATCATAACAATCCCTTGGCCCAACATTGAAAGAATTAGAATTTGACCCATATTCATGGTTTAAAATCATTTTTCCTGTTTTCGTAAAAGAACAAAATCACATATTTTAATTACTTGAAATCGAATCACTCACATGTGTTTGTTGTCCCACCCGTAAAGTAATTGTCTGGAGTTGGTAATCTTATTGAATAAAATATTCACGTTGACACATCCACACAATTATGTAGTACAGCTACTACTTTCATTTGTTTTTAAAAGTTCATGAATTAAACAGCAACCGTACCCTTTTTATAAGTTCTTTGCATCGACAAACCGAAAGGAAATAGTAATAAGTTGTTTGAGATGGGTGACGGTTATTTTGAGTTCTTCAAGGGTTGTTCCGGCGGTGGTGACGATGGAGTTCAACTGTTAACTCAGCTAGCAACAAGAAGTGGGTCAAATATGATGATGAAGGTGATCAATGATGGTGATATGGATGTTGGGTTTGTGTTGTGATCACAAGAAATCGATGGAATGGGTGACGGTTAAAGGGTGGCAATGGAATTGGTGATGTTTAAGGTGAAGGTGGTCATTAACGTGATGTTGTTCGATTTGTAACAGAAATAGAAACGTCCACTAGCAATATGTTTTAAGCTGGAAAACGAAGTTGTTGAAGGTTTGCTTAACACCATAGGAAATTTAAACAGGCTATAGCACTAGCTGTAAAATAGAAACTTTGATCAAATAGCAACAATGTTTAATTGGGTTCGATAACGGTGTCGTTTGATGTTTGATGGTGGTGATCTCATGGGCTAATACAGAAACAATAGTGTAGGTGGTGTAAGGGAGGTGTTTTGAATTGGGTGGTGATTGACATGGTGATATCAAGTTTTCTCCAGTTGATGATGGTGAACGAGTTTCAAACAAACAGAATAAAGTAGGTGATGTTGTTCATGATGATAGAGGAAGAGAGAGAGATAATGAAGGAGATAGTGGTTGGAGTGATGGTTGAGGTGGTGGCGATGTGTTATTCATGGTGACCAAAGAAAGTGGTGATGATGATTCAAGTAGGAACAGAAAAATGGAATGGTTGGTGATGATTGATCTTAGTGCAGCTGTAAAAAAGCCTTTTATCTATCACATACATATACATATAGTTATAACTTAGATCAATTAATTAATAATAATAATATAATATTAATTAATTATTAATTATAATATACAATCAATCATAGAGTTTAGAAGAACAGTTTAGCAGCTGGTCACTATGCCATTATTCTACGGACACCTTTCAATTACGAATAATATATCGTGCTCCGTTGTTAAATTAGTGGTGGATAAAAGTTCTTAGAAAAATTCCAAAATTTTAAATTAAGTATCTTTATTTATTTTGGTTATTATGATATAGAATTTGGTCATTAACCATTAAATAAATATTAAATTAATTATTCACTCCCAACCCCAAGTAGAATATAACAAGTTTTAAAATTTATCAAATAACTTCTAAATGTATTATTAATAAGCCTATAATTTATAAAACTCATTTTTGGATCACCGTTTATTTTAAAATCACATAAGTTCCTTTTAACTCGCTTACTATTACTTGAATAAAAATTGAGCGTTACCTTGGGTTACTAAATAACTTCGAAATTTCTTATATATATATAATACATACTTTATATATTCAATTTTATAAGAAATTTTAATATATCTTATATTAATTTACATATTCATTTTTAACAAATTGTATATAATAGTTTATTAATATTCTTATGCATAATTATTTATATTTACTTATTTATGTATATTTATCAATTTACTAATAATGGTTCGTGAATCGTCGGAAATGGTCGAAGTCAAATGATTTCATAAAACAAAATTCAAAATTTTGAGACTCAATATTATAGACTTTGCTTATCGTGTCAAAATTAAATAAGAATTAAGTTTAAATTTGGTCGAAAATCTCCGGGTCGTCACAGTACCTACCCTTTAAAGAAATTTCGTCCCGAAATTTGATTTGGATGTTCATGGTTGACAATAAGTATGTTTTCATGACGCATACGAGTTGTGAATTAGAGTTTTATCACCATTGAGTAATATGAATAAGACAATTCGATTACTCGAAGAGTACGAATGAAGCTATCACTAAATAGTGAAATGAGAAAGACAAGTTTCATCATAACTTTTGACTAGTCATGGTTGAATTTAGAAAATAAGGTGTGTCTTAACTTTTTATGTTGTCTTGGTTGAATTCCGGAATTCAAGGGATTTAAAGAAAATCTTCGAAATCTAAAAGATTTGATTCTTCAATGAATAAGGAAAGTTAAGATTTCTATAATTAAATACGGTGATCTGTTAAGATTTCTATAATTAAATACGGTGATCTGCCTCGATTATTCTGTCTGATATTCCCATTATAAATTAAACTTTTTCCGTTCCATTATTTTTACCATTCCTATACTTTCTTTCTTAGTTCATACATCCAAAAGTTTGTGAAAGTGCTTAATCTCGTTCTAATCCTTGATATTTTCCTAATTATCATTTCTATCATCCTTCTTTTCAATCTTCCACCAGAAAAATCTGTTTACTTCTACTATTACCTTGAGGTGATACTATTCTTAATTCTACCATGTCTTTATATTGTTATTCGTATTAATATACACTGTTTGTAATTTATGTATTGTCGTCGGGCCTTATATCTTTCCTTATTTTTATTTTAGATCTTCATTCTTTTATTTTTCTCTTCCCGACTTTAAATCAAACGAATAATGGTCCAGAATTCGTAGGTATGAAGTTCCGAATGAACATGACTTATGTTCTAAGAGTGAGATTGTAATAGCATGATCTTGATTGGTTAAATTACCAGAATTTAAGAGAAAAGATAGAATTATCAAGAAATTATGTTCCTGATAAGTTTTTAGATTAGATAGAATGTAAGAGTCGTGTAAATGGCACATGATGATGTTATGATCTGTGAATCATCACATTTCATTAGAAACTCAGCATGACTTACTGTAATATAATCACGTTGATCAAGTGTCATTATATTATACTAACTCATGCATCAATTTCCAACACTACTTCAAAATCATTCATAGTTTAAACTCAAAAGTTTACAGAATATAGAAACTAACAGTTTCTTATATGATGTAATACTGATAGCGTGAAGAGATAAATGATTTCAGATAAGGTTAGTTATGAAAATATCTTCAGAAATATCGAGGATATTTATAATGAAAGATATGATAATATCTTAGAATTTCTAACATCGATAGATGATGATGAAGATTTGTCTGTAAAGATTCAGAGTCAGGAGCAAGGTATTCGTTAGTGACTTCAGCAGACACTGAATCATTTAGATTCTTTGAAGGTAGATTTAGTCTTTGTGATTTGTCCACGGCCTCCTTCATGGTTTGCTCAATCTGTTTTTCAGTACCAAATTTTCTATCGAGCATTCCTAACACTCCCCTTCTTTATCATCAAACTTTTGGCCGTTTAGACCATCTACAATTTTTTTGTTTCTTCTGCATTTAATGCTACGATATCTGAATCGTCGGTTATCAATCCGAGGAGGTTTCAAGAGAATTGTGGTTTTAGATGATTAAACGCTGATGGTAATATGTTGGAATATAAACGGTTCCCCGGTAACAATAAAAGAGCACGCATATATATCAAGGTTATAATAAGGTTGTTTTGAATGAAAAGTCGAAGTTGACTAGCTGGAGCTGTGACAAAATTAGGTAATTTGAAAAGGAATTGTAAAGTTATTTTTGGTAATAACAACGCCAAAGGAGCTATCACAGATACGTGTTAAACGTTTACTCAGGTTCCGAGACTTTTTCAGGTGCATCACTATATACATCAATCTTTTCTTCCGTAGATGAAGTGCAGTTGGTTCATCCTCTCGATTGAGGTGTTTTCAAGAATCATGAAATGTTTGAACGCAGATTGTAATCGTCAAGATACAAATGAGGTTTAAGATGAAATCAAGTGGCAAACTTGAAGAATTTTTTAGTTTCATATGTTATAATCAATATTTTAATTCGTTTTAATTGTCCAATGTTGACAGTCCACAGTTAGCAGTCCACAATTAGTAATCCAATAATTCATATAGTTTAATATATAATATTCGAATTAATTAATATGCATTACTGCATATAGAGTGTCTGTGGTTATTTCAAATAATATATAGATGCGTCGATATGATATGTCAAAACCTTGTATACGTGTCCCGATATTTAAAGTGCGTAAAATAAATAACAGAAATTAAATGACGATAAATAAAATTGCGAGAATATAAATTGCGATAATTAAATTGCGATAAATAAAATGTAATCTGTTAGCTAGGAACAGTTAGCTAGGAACAGTTAGCGTGGATTCTTAACAAAAAATTTCTCATAGTTAACTTGTTTGTTTCTAACAAATTTTATTTTGTTCAATGTTTTCTTCATTATGCCACTTGTTGAATTCTGATAAGTCAAAATCCAAATATGAAATTGAATGAAAATGGTTATTATGTGGTGAACGGATTCGTATATCTGTGGATGTAATTAGAATAGTAAATGACTGTTGAATCAGATTCGAAGAATGTACAGTGTAACTTATTAATGTGAAATCTAAATATTCCTTGGGTATTACCTATCCGTTAAAATATTTTCACCATTAACAGTTTGTACAAAAGAATTTTTAATCACAAACTTTATGAAAACATATATACATATATATTTTCTTCATATGTAATCATAGATTTGATGAATTAATATGATATTAATCTCATTTGCTTTTCGGTTTGAGCTAGAATAAATAATCTCTAAGACTTTAGAGATTACATAATCGCCGCAGAATATTTCTCCAATGAAGTTATGAATCAATACTTCATCGATTTTGATTGTTGGTACTCCTTGGTATCTATGGTGCGTATGATGTTGATGCTCGAGATACAGATTATGAAATTGAGGTTTGCGGTGCGGATGTGGTTGTTGGTGGTACTGGTATTGCCGGTGCTGATGCTGGTGGTACTGTTGGTGCTGATGAGGTTGTTAAAGTTGGTACATTTTGCACCATATTCTCCAAATTGATTACTCGAGCACGAAGTTCATTGACTTCTTCCATTACCCCGGGATGGTTGGCGGTTGGAACGAGTGGATGAATAAGGTTTAGAATTTTGGATATCATATAATCATTGCGAAATATCCTGGAAATGAGAGTGAATATAGTGTTTCGGACTGGTTCATTCTGGTCACACTGTTTTCAGAGCTCGAGTGAAATTCTATATCGGAATCAGAGGGACTTGAACTAGTGGCGAATTCCATTTCGTACGATTGAATAAATGGTTTTTCGATATGAAATGATTTTTGAATATTGGATGATATTCTAACTACATAGGATATCTATATATATAGTACTAAAGATTTCGTAGACTACGGAGGAATTTACGGCATATGTCAGGCAAGTCTACAGTAACAGATGCTCTAAGATATAAATTATCAGATACGCTAAGATATGAATTTTGTCTATACACTATTAATGCAGTCAATGCAGTAAAACATGTCTAGACTAAGAATGATAAGCAGGTAATTTCCTAAGGATGATAAGTAGGTAATTATCGACACGAAATGATAAGCAAATCTTTTGACATGCAGACACGGTCGAAGTCCAGACTCACTAATGCATCTAAACAACTATCAGTTAGACATACTAATGCAAGACCTGGTTCGCTAAGAACACCGCTCTAATACCACATGTCATACCCCGTCCTAATCTATCTGGACGAAGTCACCAACATCTGGTCACATTGCGATGATCAACTCCAAATAATGTCTTTAAAATGAGCAAATGCACAGCGGAAGGTTTCTTTCATATCTGAGAATAAACATGCTTTCAAGTGTCAACCAAAAAGTTGGTGAGTTCATAGGTTTATCTTAAAACAATAAAATTCATCATTTTGATAGACCACAAGATTTAAATGCTGCATGGTACAAATGGGCCCGAATCCTATACCCACCTGTAATGTATTTGCGATTTCTTTTAAATACAGTACACCTTTCTCGTGTACGAAACCATTTTTCATAAATCTTAGTAACCGTACACATATCTCGTGCACAAAGATAGCATACACATAATCTGTGTATAAAATCATTCTCTCGATACATAACATTCACTTTGCATTCATAGATTGGCTTGGTAACCGACCATAACATATAATGCGCATAAATAATATCCCCAAAATAGAACCTCTCTTCTGTATAATATATAAACTTCGAAGTACTAAACACCTCGCCCACTAGCTCTTCCGTCTAGTGAACATTCTGGGTGGGGGTGTTAAACCCGGTAGCTACCTTTAGGATTCGCATGAATTAGGGCCATACCCGATTCTAATTCTTAGGTTACCAAGCAATAATAATCAGGGGGAAAAATGGTGGCAATTATCATGTCCACATAATTCAATGGTGGAAATTATCATGTCCACATAATTCAATGGTGGCAATTATCATGTCCACATAATTCATTTCGAGGAATGTTTTGCTTGTGTCTATCTCATCAAACATTTATAAAAGCATTTCATGTATCCGTAGTTCAAAATATATTTCAAAAGCACTTAATAAAGTAGTTGTAAAAATAGCACATGTATTCTCAGTCCCAAAAATGTAAAGAGTAAAAGGGAGCAAATGAACTCACCCTACGATATTTTGTAGTAAAAATATGCATACGACGGAAATGAACAATGTAAGGTTGGCCTCGGATTTATGAACCTATATCATTTATATATATATATATATATATATATATATATATATATATATATATATATATATATATATATATATATATATATATATAATATATATATATATATATATATATATATATATATATATATATATATATATATATATATATATATATATATATATATATATATATATATTAACACATATAATGGTAATCAAACAATTTATGTATTATTAGTGTATTATTTGTAACATTAGTTATGTTTTTCATTAATAACCTAATTAGTTACATTTATTAATATTTATTGTAAAATATTAATTGTAACATCCCGTTTTCCCGTACGTATCGAAAGGTACATACTTAATCATTTGTACGTTTATAACTCGTTAACTTATGCGTAAATGTATGAATATATGTGTAGATATATATATATACATATATGTATACTTGATAATGTGTGCATATATAAGTTTAAACATGGGTTTTGTTAGCGTTACATCTTGTGAGACTATTGTTGAAGGCTGGGTGAAAATAGGAAGCGGGTTTGGAATGTACAAATTAAATAAAATCGAAAATTGTTTAAGGTGGTCGAGCTGTTCAGATGCAGCCTTAAGCCGCGCCGTGACAAATGGGTCCGCGCCGCGGCATATCAAGCAAACCTGGATCAGAAAGGGTGTTAAGAAAAGTCGATTTTTCCGTTGTACGTCGAGCCGCGACGAATTAAGCCACGCCGCGGCAATACTGCTGGACAGACTCCGATTTTAGCTCAAATTAAATAAATTTAAGGGGCAAATTGGTAATTTAACGTGTAGATCTGATGGGAGCATTAAATCTCCACCACTTGTTCATTTAATTCATTTCTTTTTCTCTTTTCTTTCCATTTTCTCTCCCAAAACACAAAACTCATTTAGATTAAATTTAAGATTTGGAGTTGGAGAATTGTGAATCAAACCTTGGAGCAAGATTTAAAGTTGTTCCTTGTGTCTCTAGCTACACGTTGATAGTCTCGGTAAGTTCTAACTATAAGTTTTGAGTTTTAATTGGTTAATGGCTAGGGTTTTGGTTACTAGAGACTTGTATGACCCATTTGAGGGTAAAATGGATGAATTTGGGTTATGTTGTTGCAATGAAACCCTAATAGCCACAAACTAGGGTTTTGGTCTTGTGATTTGGGGTTGTAAGTGTCAAATGGTGTTGCTAGTCACTAATACACTTTTAGATTATGAAAGAAGTGTTAATGGGTAAGTTTGGCTTGATTGTGAGGCTAAGTAATTTAAAATAGGTCAAAATGTACTAGTTGACCTAGTTTGGGTGAAATGGGTATGAATTACCCTAAGTTTGTGTTAATTGAAGTTAGTAGACTTTAATGCACTAGCTTTAGTGATTAAAGTCGGGTCTTGGCCATTTAAGGGACGTATTGGTGTGGTCGAGTCATTTAATGCGAATTGGGTCATTAAATGCTCAAGTATGTGTAATGTGGTTAATTCCACTAGTTTGTGTATTTAAATTGTACTTAATATATTAGGTACATTGCTTTAAAGTTCGGAAGTGCATAGTCATCATCCTTGTGTCAAGGTGAGTGGAATAATTATGTGTGTAAGTATATAATGTATTTATTTGTGTGGTATGAATGTGGAATTGTCGCGGTGTTCACGACACCACATTCTAGTAGCGAGTAGTATTGTCGCGGTGTTTAAGACACTACTCATTGTTGATTGACATGTGGTATTGTCGCGGTGTTTAAGACGCCACAATGTCATGAGAGTGGAATAGTCGCGGTGTTCAAGACACCACTCATTGTTTTGATTGACGTGTGGATTCGTCGCGGTGTTTAAGACGCCACATTGTCATGAGGGTGAGTTAGTCGCGGTGTTCAAGACATCACCCGGGAGATTAGTGAATACACGGTGTTTAAGTAATACTAATGGATGTTATGAACTCCAACGGGCTTTCATGTACCGTTCCCTTGTATGATTGGATAACCATGGTTGTGTGAATGTGTATTTATCATATTACATTGCGAACTATATGCTACTATTGACGCTAGCTTATTGTGAATTGCGGATCTTGGTTTATGCTTAATGTTTGCATAGTTGTCGAATTGCTAGCTTGTATACGGTATTGTGTAAGTGATGCAAGTAAGTAGGTTATATATGAACATGTATAATTATTGCATTCACTAAGCGTTAGCTTACCCCTCTCGTTGTTTATCTTTTTAGTCGCAGGTGCGGATAAGGGCAAAGGGGTTATCGGGCATTAGGTAGCCCTTGATGATGTTTTGTTGAAGCTTGGAAGTTAGCCTAACGTTTTGGGTAGTTTAGTCCCAAACCATGCTCAAGTGTCGTTTGGATTATAAACTATCATTTGTAGTGGGTCAAACTTGTATTGAACTTAATTAATGGTCTTCGTGCCTTTTGTAAACATTTAAATTGTTGTACGTTTAAATGGACCTTGTGGAATGGTTTACATATTTAATTGGCGCGTAAATGTGTATTATTTTTATAAAAAAAAATTTATCGTATAAAATACGGGTTGGGTTGTTTCATTAATATGGTTACGTTATATGTAGTAAATATGATTTTATATAACTAATAGTTATTCGATAAAATAATATTGATATTAGTAGATAAAAGGTGTTTCATCCTATAATAATAATAATAATAATAATAATAATAATAATAATAATAATAATAATAATAATAATAATAATAATAATAATAATAATAATAATAATAATAATAGTGATAACTTTACTGAAAATGATAATTTTAATATTTTTAGTAATAAAATGATAATAACAATATTAGTAATAATAATACTTTTACTAATAATGATAATGATAATGATATTAATACTAATAATACTTATTTTAATAATAATAATGATATTAATGATATTAATAATAATGCTAATAATAACTATTAATCATAATAATTTTAACGATAATACTAATAATAATACTCATTTTAATGCTAGTAGTAATTATAGTCATAATAACACTAATAATATTCTCAATAATCATATTAATTATGATGATAGTAATATTAATAAGTGTATTGTATAAATTTGTGTTAGTATAATAATAATAATAATAATTAAAATAAGAGGAGACTACCTTAACAGCTTAAAAAGAAATAAATGCCATAGCCCGGATTCGAACCCACAACCTCTCGTTTAACACAAACACATCCAACCAGTCCCTCTGCCTTGCGTTTCAGATTTAGTTCCCCGTCTAATTCTATTTAAGCCGTAATTCTATTTCCCTTTATTCTCTCTTCAGCCCAACAACACAGGATACGTAGCCCAATAGCAGGCCCATCCGAAAATAAATTACTACACGTTTGTTTTGGACCAAGTAATATTTGATCAAACCCAATTTGATTAGGTTCTAATAAACTGTACGTGAATCAGGTTTTTGGTTTCAATCGAAATAAAAAAAACACATAGCAGCAGCTCTTCAATGATTCTGTGGTGTTCTAACGAAACAGGAAAAGGAATGAAGCAGTAACAGTTTGTTAAACATCATCATCTTCATGATTTGTCGTCATCGTGACATCACATAAAATCATCATCATCATTAATCAACATCATCGATCATTAACATCATGAATAACATCATTATACAACATCACGATATCAAAGGTATCCTAGCATCGTTTTTACCATCATCATCAAGATCATCAAGCGTAACCATCATCACCTTCTTATTCATAATCTAATTATCATCACCAAACATAACCATCATAATCATCTTCAGCATCAGATATCATTAATCTCATCGTCCCTCCCATCAGAAAAAATGTAGGGGTGGCTCACGGCCCAAACTACTACTGTAATACAAATTCACGGCCCATCATAACAATCCCTTGGCCCAACATTGAAAGAATTAGAATTCGACCCATATTCATGGTTTAAAATCAATTTTCCTATTTTCGTAAAAGAACAAAATCACATATTTTAATTACTTGAAATCGAATCACTCACATGTGTTTGTTGTCCCACCCGTAAAGTAATTGTCTGGAGTTGGTAATCTTATTGAATAAAATATTCACGTTGACACATCCACACAATTATGTGGTACAGCTACTACTTTCGTTTATTTTTACAAGTTCATGAATTAAACAGTAACCGTACCCTTTTTATAAGTTCTTTGCATCAAAAAATCGAAAGGAAATAGTAATAAGTTATTTGATATGGGTGACGGTTATTTTGAGTTCGTCAAGGGTTGTTCCGGCGGTGGTGACGATGGAGTTCAACTGTTAACTCAGCTAGCAACAAGAAGTGGGTCAAATATGATGATGAAGGTGATCAATGATGGTGATATGGATGTTGGGTTTGTGTTGTGATCACAAGAAATTGATGGAATGGGTGACGGTTAAAGGGTGGCAATGGAATTGGTGATGTTTAAGGTGAAGGTGGTCATCAACGTGATGTTGTTCGATTTGTAACAGAAATAGAAACGTGCACTAGCAATATGTTATAAGCTGGAAAACAAAGTTGTTGAAGGTTTGCTTAACACCATAGGAAATTTAAACAGGCTATAGCAATAGCTGTAAAATAGAAACTTTGATCAAATAGCAACAATGTTTAAGTGGGTTCGATAACGGTGTCGTTTGATGTTTGATGGTGGTGATCTCATGGGCTAATACAGAAACAATAGTGTAGGTGGTGTAAGGTAGGTGTTTTGAATTGGGTGGTGATTGACATGGTGATATCAAGTTTTGTCCAGTTGATGATGGTTAACGAGTTTAAAACAAACAGAATAGAGCAGGTGATGTTGTTCATGATGATAGAGGAAGAGAGAGAGAGAGATAATGAAGGAGATGGTGGCCGGAGTGATGGTTGAGGTGGTGGCGATGTGTTGTTCATGGTGACCGAAGAAAGTGGTGATGATGATTCAAGTAGGAACAGAAAAATGGAATGGTTGGTGATGATTATTCTTAGTGCAGCTGTAAAGAAGCCTTTTATCTATCACATACATATACATATAGTTATAACTTAGATCAATAAATTAATAATAATAATATAATATTAATTAATTATTAATTATAATATACGATCAATCATAGAGTTTAGAAGAACAGTTTAGCAGCTGGTCACTATGCCATTATTCTACCGACACCTTTCAATTACGAATAATATATCGTGCTCCGTTGTTAAATTAGTGGTGGATAAAAGTTCTTAGAAAAATTCTAAAATTTTAAATTAAGTATCTTTATTTATTTTGGTTATTATGGTATAGAATTTGGTCATTAACCATTAAATAAATATTACATTAATTATTCACTCCCAACCCCAAGTAGAGTATAACTAGTTTTAAAATTTATCAAATAACTTCTAAATGTATTATTAATAAGCCTATAATTTATAAAAACTCATTTTTGGATCACCGTTTATTTTAAAATCACATAAGTTCCTTTTAACTCGCTTACTATTAATCGAATAAAAATTGAACGTTACCTTGGCTTACTAAATAACTTCGAAATTTCTTATATATATATATATATATATATATATATATATATATATATATATATATATATATATATATATATATATATATATATATATATATATATACATATATAACATACTTTATATATTCACTTTTATAATAAATTTTAATATATCTTATATTAATTTACATATTTATTTATAACAAATTGTATATAATAGTTTATTAATATTCTTATGCATAATTATTTATATTTACTTATTTATGTATATTTATCTATTTACTAATAATGGTTCGTGAATCGTCGGAAATGGTCGAAGTCAAATGATTTCATAAAACAAAATTCAAAATTTTGAGACTCAATATTACAGACTTTGCTTATCGTGTCAAAATTAAATAAGAATTAAGTTTAAATTTGGTCGGAAATCTCCGGGTCGTCACAATTCATGCGATTCATGGTCCTTCGGCATGCTTAAATGTAGGCGATTCCCGTCGATGTTTTGTGATTGCGGGTGGGTGACGGAAAGATGATTTGTTTTTGGAAAGATAAATGGAAAGATCAGATGATTCTTCAATAAAAATATCCCCGTCTTTTCCATCTCGAGGTAAACAATGTAAACTAGTGGACCGTTTGGTTAATGGTAATTGGGTTTGGCAATGGGTGCGTCAATTTTCGGGTACCCGAGCTGCAACTCAACTAGTTGATTTGGTTGCTGATCTAGGTTCTATTCAGTTCACGTAAGATCCTGATTCGTGGTCTTGGTATATTGCAAACGATGGTGTCTTTCAGGTGGCAAGCACAAGAAGATACATCGATGATCATGTTCTTTGGGTGACACTATTTGTACTTATTGGGGGAAGTCTATTCCTCGCATGGTTAATGTCTTTATGTTGAGGGTGTTGCGTGATAGGTTGCCGACACGGTTAAACTTTCCAGCTCGTGTATGGATATCGAGGACATCCGATGTCCTCTTTGGTCATATCGTGTGGAGTCGTTATCGCACTTGTTGTTTACATGTGATGTTGCTTTGGATATTTGGAGGAAAGTTAGAATTTTGGTTCACATTCATCTTTCGGTTTTCAATGAATGGGGAGAATGGTTCGCGTGGTTTCAAGTGTGGTCAAGTACATCGAGCTCAAAGATGCGTGTGTATGCGATTGCTATATCCTCGATGTGGATTCTATGAGGTTCAGAAACACGTCTCTTTTTTACCCGACCAAATTGAAGAAGAATGATTTATTTGACTTAATTCGATTGTATTCTTTTAAGTGGATCTCTGATAGAGGGAAACATATTGTTGATTGGAATGTTTGGCTTATTAAGCCGTGTAAGTTTTTTCATTGCGGTTATGGATGATCAGTATTTGGTTTGAAACTGTTTAACACGAAAACCAAATCGGAACAAAACCGAAAAAAACCGAAACCGAATTTGAAAAACGATTTTCGGATCGAGTAAAATCAAAACCGAATTTGAATTCGGTTTTCGGTTTTGAAAATTCTGAATTTGGGTTAAACCGAAAACCAAATTCAAAACCGCATTCAAAAATTTTAATATATCTAATTTGTATATTTATTTTTTAATGTCATTATATTTTGGGATCCAATCATTTAAATAGGTTCTCACTCATATATGACGATTAGGTGGCGTACATTATATTTATGTTACTCAAATTATTATGTTCATCTTCTTAATAACGGAAGCAGTTTACGTCACAATTAAGCTGTCAATATTAATAAATCATCGAAATCTAGTTTATTTAATAGTACGTTATTGTTTTAGGTTGTAAATAACTACGATATCAATAACGCCATAATTAAACTACCACAATTTTGAATTTTTTTTTCTAGATTTTCGGTTTTAACCAAACCGAATTCGAATTCGGTTTTTCCAAAAAGAAATTCAAAACCGAATACACCGAACAAACCAAAAACCGAACCGATGAACACCCCTAGTTGCGCCTCTTCCTAGTTTTTCGCTATAGAGGTGGTAGCTTAATGAATTCCCTCGTTAAAAAGGATTGTTTCTAGATTTTGTCAAGTCGTATTTTCTGCAGATGACATTATGGGTGGGCCGATGGGTTGAGTAATGGGTCAAAACTGGTTCATGTTGAAATGTGTTAGGTTGGGTTTACCTACAATGCGTTATGTCCAAAACAAATTTTTTAATAGGTAATGTGTTATACATGTAAGTTGTTAAAGAAGGTGTATACTTATAGAAAGGGATTATCACTTAAATTTCCATTTTTTCGATATTTTTTTGCCTCAGAACTCATAAATTTCTTTTTGAGCCAATTTACCCACGCAAGGCACAAGTGTCATCTTCCTCATGCCTGCATACCATAATCAATTTTTCTTTCAGACATTTCATCAAACACCTTAAGTGTACTGTTTCAATCATTCCAAGCACTATTTCCTCTTGTATTGAGATTATATCTTGAACGACTTTCAACTCATTGATTATAGTATGCAGACAGGAGTAAGAGACACCTCGCTCCTTGCTCTCAGGTGGAAGAAAGGTCGCAAGAGACACCTTGCTCCTTTCTCCCAGGTGGAAACAAGGTCGCAAGAAGCACCTTGCGTCCTTGCTTCCACCAGGGAGCAAGGAGCAAGATGACACCTTGCGCCCTTGCTCTGGCAAATTGACAAAATCAATATATGAGTTCTGAGGCAAAAAGGTAAGAAAAATGAGCATTTAAGTGAGAATCCCTGATTAAAATAGACTTTGGATCACTTTTGTTCTGTTCGACCCATTCGACTGTTTCTGTTTAGATGGCCCAATTTGACCAGATAAAAAAGACCCAAGTTTTGGATTATTTATAAAAAAAAAAAGTGATATTATGCTTCCTCTTTCTATGTCAACCATCGTGACTTTTCACACTATGTAGTACTAATAACCTACGTTTGTAACTTATCCAAATGGGTTTGACTTTTCCAAATGAGGGTGACTTTTAATAACTAACTAGTCCGGCTCGTGCGTTGCGGCGGGGGCTTTCGACCTGCGTATTCATATCTAATGTAGCGTTGTGCCGTTGTGTATTTACAGAGGGGAAAACGGGCCGTCTGTTAAGCGCCGTTGTAGGTGTCATCGTCTTCAGTGTTTTTTAAAAGTATCCGTTTCGAACGTAATTAGTTTCGTTTTGTTGATTAAATTATTTCGAGTCTAATGGTGCTGTCGAAAAAATTTAACTCGCGTCGAGGAGGAAGATACGGGTTGTTGTTGTGTTTAGTGTATTTTAAAAAGTGTCCGTTTCGAACGTGGTTAGTTTCGTTTTGTTCATAAAATTATTTCGAGTCTGACGTTGCCGTCGGAAAAATTTAACTCGTGCCGAGCGGGAAGATACGGGTTGTCATTGTGTTTAGCGTTATTTTGAGAAGTGTCCGTTTCGCGTATAGTTAGTTCCGTTGGGTTCGGAAAATTTCTTCGAGTTAAACGGTGGTCTCTGAAAAATTTAACTCGCACCCAGCGAGAAGATAGGACCCGTTATAAATTCGGGTGGAGTTAGTTTCTTTTATTTTAATTAGATTATATATTTACACTTTTTACCCCTTAAAAGTGTAAACTTGAGGGACTATTGTGGAAATATAGGCGAAGTTGAGGGACCGGTTGTAATGTGAACGCAAAGCCAAAACTACAATCAATTATTACTAAAACTACACCATTTGCCACCGCTTTTTTTTTTTTTTTTTCAGCGAAAAACGGAAAAACTCTTATAACAAAAGGAAGATCATCCAAAGAATGGAACCTCCTTAAAACTTACAAACCATGAAACCGAGCGACACTAAACAAAACGCAAAACAAAGCTCGAAACACCAACAACAAAGACAAATACCCGCGAGACACAAAAAGAAACCTATCGATACAAAAGAAGAAAATCAATCTACCTGAATACTGGAAGATTAAGATACAACTAGAGACCAAAAGGAAGATTGCCAACGCCCGAAACGAAAACGCTTAAGCGTCTTTGATGAATTCGCCAAACACCTCCAACTCCTCGACGTGAGTCAATTTCTTTTTTCTTCCGTTTCTTGGTTTGATAACTTGCTCCGAGTCGGAGGGTGGTCTACTAGAATTACAAACGACACCTTTTTGAACGCCGTCCATATTATCCATCATATTATCAAAAACCACAAAAGAATCAACCTTGTCATTCTTACATGAAACCAAATCTAAAGGTTTTTTACCAATAGATTTATCGAATTTGGAAGCAATGGAATCAAAACAAATTGGGCCTTTCACACACCCCTCCGTCGACCCATTTATCGAATTTGCCACCGCTTTTAGTATAGAACGTTAGAAAGTTAATAATAATTAATTAATAATTAATAATAATACGGAGTACTACGTAACTTCTAGTAACTAGCAAATAATAGCTACTTGACTTTAAATCCAACGAATATGTCCAACTAATTAGCACTTATCTGAGTTTAATACCAACAATTGATACCATGTTTAAGTTATTATTTTTTTATATGTGTATAATTCTAAATCTTTATTAACCAAAACATGTGAGAGATCGAGAGAAACTTAACAAATGGATATTCAACAGGAGGGTTCGATGAAGACGATGGGGGATGGACGACACAACGAGGAGCACGCAAAGGCAACTTCTA
This sequence comes from Rutidosis leptorrhynchoides, assembly GCF_046630445.1. Lineage (NCBI taxonomy): Eukaryota > Viridiplantae > Streptophyta > Magnoliopsida > Asterales > Asteraceae > Rutidosis > Rutidosis leptorrhynchoides. The sequence continues at coordinate 346,267,313 of NC_092343.1, forward strand.
CAGGGACCGATCTGCAAGTGCTAACAAGAATCCACTAACGTCATTCATGTTCTATAATTTCCCTGAAACTTGGGGCGTGAATGAATTATGGATGATGTTCACCAAGTTTGGTACAGTTCGGGATGTGTACATGGCTAGAAAGAGGCTTCAAAATGGGCACCGCTTTGGTTTTGTAAGGTTTGAATGGGTAGCAAACGTTGATAACATGCTTGTTCAACTCAACAGGGTGCAAATTCAAGGTTAGGGTCTGAGAGCTTTCAAAGCACGTGAGAGAAACAATGTTCAACAAAACATGAATGCGAACAGGCCTCGATACTCTTCATATCATACGTCATCGGAGAATAACAAAGCAAGGAAAGAAGAGGTGGTTTGGAGAATGAATATCTCTTAAGTTCCAAAAGACGAAAACAAAGTGTGGAAAAAAGTCACTAAGGATGATGATGTAAACCCTAACCCTAAAAACAAAACTGATTTTACGAAAAATATTCTGACTCCAGCTGAACTATATCACAACAATGATTCTTCACGTCGATTTGTACAATTTAGAGAGCCCAAAGATAAAAACCCAAGTGTTGAAGATGATAATATTAGAGTTGTTATCATCGGTGAGGATGAAGAAAATGACAATTTGCTTCATACTGCTGTAGTCGGCAAAGTTGCAAATCATGAGCTACTACACCAGATCCAGAGTGATATATTCTTATTCTTTACGTTTATATATAAATTAAGTGTGTGTACAGTTCTGCATTTTTACAAGTTGTGTATGTAGCCCCTTTGAGAGGGAGAAGGGTAAAATTAACATTTGAATTGAACACAACAAACATAAATTATTCATTAAACATACCCATATAATAGTCCTGATACAAAAGTTGTCACACAAAGGAAAATAGTAGAGCATTCGGCATATATTCTACACGACCGCTAACGATAGCGCTAGTATTATACATTATTCATCTTTTTTGGAAATGCAAGGCCCCAAGCATATATATACATGGTATCTTTTGGAGATTTTCAACCACGCAACCACTAGGCCACTCCTTGGGGTTATTATTCATTATTCATATATAATATATAAACGAAAATAAGCAACACCCTGATATATGATATATATCACATGGGCACTGAATCGACGAGCAATAGTGTAATAATCTTTTTCAGGGTCTTGTCTGGAAAAGTGAGGCCGTCATCGTATTGGTAAACCACATCAATCATATGGGCAAGTTTAACAATTGGCGCAATTAAATCCATTGGTAACTCCCTTGGCTTTAGGCTTCCCTCATTTATATCTTTGTGTGCATCTTCAACCTTTTTATTGAGCTCTTCAATAGCGATGCTTTCTGACACCCCAAAAGTCTTGATATATGCTTCTACACTTGTTGCTGCTGGAGCCCTTTGGCGCTCATACTTCATATATATGCACGTTTTATGTTGTTATTAGACTATGTAATTAATTATTACAAAAAGGTTTATACATTTTAACTTATACTCCATTCGTCATGAAATAACTATCATATTTTATCAATTGAAAGTCTTTCTTTTCAACTAATTTGGGTTCAAATACTAATACTATTAGATGTTTAACAAATTAATTCATATAGTTAATACTAGTATAAATTCCAGCAGATTAAGTTACTATTAGAAGTTGTAATCATATTCATAATAAGCTACTAATTAAAGTACCTCAAATGACATCACATCGTCACGGAGTCTTGAAATTGTCTCTGAAGCTTTCAAGATCTTCGGATGACTCTGGTACCAAACGTAAGCTTCTTTCGTGACAATCTTGCCCATACCAATTAGGGCAGATTTAGAAAGAAGGTCCTTTGTGGAAGTTGTTAAACCGATCTTCATATACTCTTCATATGATGGCACCTCTTTATTATTTCTCCATTCAGCCTCTATAAGGTAGCATCTAGCCATTTCTTGAAACTGGATTTTTGTGATATATACATGAGAAAAAATAAATATCAAACTCAAGAATATCTCATTGAAACAGTAAAATCTAGCTAGAATAATCGAGACATATATATACCGCTTGTTTGGAAGCATCAATGAAATATGTTGTCCCTTTTTGAGCTAGTATTTCATCGTTGAAACCGGCATACTCGTTCAATAAAATTTCATAAAACGGTTTCATGTACTCCGGAAGATCGCCCATAGCACTAAGTTCCCACCTACAGAAAGATAATACTAATTAATCGATCATTTCATCATAATTAGTCAACCTATTCATTCTGCAGGGAAATAGTAGTAAACAACTGGTTACCTATTTATTGCAGCGGTTAGAAGTCGCACCTCCTCAATGGTAGCATATGCATCAAATGTATCATCCAGCACTAACAAAAGTAACACGGTTTTGGTGGTTATGATTCTGGCTTGAGAGTAATAAGGCTCAATATATATTGCCAACATCCATACATAGATCTCAGGTACTCTGTCTCTTACATAAGGAGTTATCACTTTGAAGTTCATATCATTCCACCACCTAAATGAGTAGTAGTAGTAGTAGTAGTAGTATAAGTTAGTTAACATTCAAATTATCAAAATTCGAACTTTAAAGGCTCAACTATAAGTAAGCAAAAATCTTCTTTATGAATTTCGTTGAATTTTGTTTTTTGGAACATTTATATAATAATATACTGTACTAAAAAGGCTCCCTAGCAAGTGTCTAGGAAAACAAAAAATCAGTATTACAATGGTTTTAAAAGCCACACGTTCCAATTACTTTATGAATTTCGTTGCATTAATTTAACGCAAAGTTTATTTAGTACGGAGTACTAATTATATTAACTAGGAAATGCATTAATTCATCATATATATCTTACTTTGAGACGATTCGAAGTTCTTCCTTTTGTTGTAGTTGCAAATAGTTGAAATGAATCTTTGCAAGCGTCACGAGTGGATCGTGTCTCGAACATTCATCCTCATAATGTAACAAACATAACCTTGACCTTACCATTGGATGCCCACGATGAAAGGGTTTCTCTAATGCGTGTTTCACTTGGCATGCAAGATTACCATCAAGCGTTTTCTCAACTTTTTCGAGTTGAGCTTTAGTGAATGCAAATGCTTCATCAAGAATAGATTCCCCTCTTATCCTTAATTGGGAAGACTCGTAGAAACTTAGCATCCCCCTAACATCCGCAACAATGACTTCTTTGAATGTACCCGAATTACAATCCTTGAACTTGTTAAACACATCTGCACGTACGCGTACCAATTAATTAGTTGTCATTTGTTTCTGCAACGTCATATAGATTCAACAATCTTATACCATAGGACGTGTGTGTGTATATATATATATATATATATATATATATATATATATATATATATATATATATATATATATATATATATATATATAGTGGTAGGATCAAGAGGGAAGTAACCATTCGGGGGGAAGCGGGGGGAAGCAAAAACTTTTTTTTTTTCGTTTTTTTTAAAAAACTTTGTTCACGAACATTATAGATGAGATGAAAATATGAACATTTAGTAGAGACACTTTGTGATAAATGTTTTTATTTTGGCGGGAAAACGCTCGAAGAAGTAATATATAACAATTATCGTGTTTTTCGAGCGTATTTTGAGGTTTTAGCTATTGGCGTTTAGATATTAGGGTTTAGATATTAAGGTTTATAGGGTTTAGAAATTTAGGGTTTAGGGTTTAGATTTAGGATTTAGATTGAGTTTTTAACACAAACGGTTTAGGGTTTAGGGTTTAGGGTTTGGTGTTTTGGGTTTATGGAATAAACCCAAAACACCAAACCCTAAACCCTAAACTTTAAACCCTAAACTCTAAATCGGGCTAAATTTTACTTCACAAAACATGGAAAAAAAACGTTCATATTCTTCACGAACAATATTATCTTGAATGTTATTTTTGTCGATCGTTTTCCCGCCTAAATAATTAAATTCAACACGAGGTGTCTCTTCTAAATGTTCATATTTTCGTGTGATCTTGATGCCGGAAAAAAAAAATTTCAAAAAAAACGGAAAAAAAAAAAGATTTTGCTTCCCCCCTTCCCCCCGATTGGTTACTTCCCCATTGATCCTGCCCCTATATATATATATATATATATATATATATATATATATATATATATATATATATATATATATATATATATATATATATATATATATATATATATATATATATATATATATATTAATTAATTAGTCCGAGCTTATTATTTAACCTACCACAAGAAAGTTTATAACCATGGTTTCTGAAAACTTGAAAGTGGACAGAAATTGTGAAAAGGTCTGCTTCACGGTAATGATCTTGTAATTGAAGCTCCTTGAAAAGTTTATCAAGTTGGCACTCAATGTCTTCCAGGAAAATATATGTGAGACCAAGACGATAAACGAAATAAATCAAACTCATCTTCTCATTTGTATCCATAGTTGGATCGATTATCATTCTCCTCACTTGTTCCTTAGGCTCCTCCATGGCATTATCATATGCTTCCAGTTTCTAAAAAGGAAAACAAAATATATGCACCTTTTTAGTATATATATATATATATATATATATATATATATATATATATATATATATATATATATATATATATATATATATATATATATATATATATATAGTAACAGCTAGTATGAATTGTTAGACAAGAATGCACAGTGATAAAAGTGTTTACCCCTACACATAAAATGTACAAAGTGCATGCATGTTTGTTGATGAGAACATGCATTTATGGAAATTTTCTTACAATTATGTGTGATGCAACATATGTTATTTGCAAGTAATGAAGATGAGCTCTTACCGACTTATCAAGAATGAACGATAGAAAACGATCACCCCAAATTGAAGGAGGAAAGTTGGCCAAAGGACGAGTCGGTTCGCTAGTACTGATCTTAGTATTTACGGTTGCCATTTTGAAGGTGATTAGTAGGTGTAGTGAAGCCTCCTATTTATATGCATGGATGATCGGTTCAATAATCAAGAGTCTTTTTTGGCATGCTTCAAGCAGTGGCGGATGAAGTGAATATATTTTTAGACGGGATTAAAAAGTAAAAAATTAAAATAAACGAGGATAAACGTCAAACCAATAGTGACTATACCTGATGGATTATGGGGTTCCATGACACCCTTAACTTTAAAAATTATTTTATTAAATACTTTATGGCAAAACATTAAATTTAATTACCTAACCTCATATATTTGTTAATCTCATATATTTGTTGGATTTATGGTTGTTTGAAAGAAAACAACTAGTCCTAACTAATTATGAAGAATACTTTGTAACAGAAATTATAATACTCCAACATAAACCACCTCTTTTGCCTATATCTTTACTATTACCTTAGATCATATACTACTCCAATATACCACCTCTTGTCTATATCTGTACTATTAACTTACACCATATCCTTATGCACCGTTGAAATCACCTGTTGTCTGAGTTGGTCGTCTATAACGCCCACAATGGGGCTCTGTTCAACGTTGTAGATGGCGTACGTTGTGAGGGCCGATCTAGTATGTATTGAATTGTAGCAATGGCTAACAGTAAAATACACGATGCAGTGGAAAAATTTTTATGTACATTTTTTAAACACACTTCAATCTTCTTTCTTTTCTTCTTTTATATTCTCATCTTATATAAAAAAACGGATAGACAAAAGTAAGTTAAAAAAATGCATGACCAACTAAGAACGAAGAAACTGCTAACAAACTTCCGTAGTGTTAACTAGATTTTTATCAATTATGTAATTTTTAATTTCTAGAACTTTAATATTATGTAATTTCTATCAATATGCAATAAAAGTCTTTAATACCACAACACAACATTTACCATAGGAACCTCCTTCCAACCGCTGTCACGTCATCATAATTTTCTCATACTAACTCAGAAACTCCACAACATTTAATACACCATTAGGATATCATCTTAATAACGAGTTTCTTCTAGAACTAGTATAACATTAAAACTTTACGGTTAGTTTGGTTTGTTACTCAAACTTACTACAAATATGTTGTAATCCCGCTTTGCATATGTTACTCATTTTCTATACTACATTTTTAGTTTGTTAGAGTGTATGAAACTTCATGTTGGTAATTATAGATTTTAAAATCATTTCTTATCAATTATAACATATACAGGTGGATATTGTTATAGATTTAACTAGTTTTGGAGCCCTCGCTTCGCGCCGGGGGCTCCGTTTTAAATGCGAGTTAAAAAAAAATGTTGATCTATTTTGTAAAACAAAAAAAAAAAAATCGACATCTAACATTGAAGGGTTGTTCCTTTGTGAAAGTTGCTTCATTTAGCGTTCGGGTTTTTTTTTTAAAGTTAGTTGATCTATTTTGTAAAAAAGAATATTTTTCGACATCTTTTGGTAGCATTGAAGGGTTGTTCCTTTTATGAAAGTTGTCTTTTTAACGTTTGAGACAAAAAAAAAGTAGCACAGTAGTAGCGTGGTGAGTGTTATTATTCAATATTTTTAGTGTTAGTGATGGGATAAATAATATTTTAGAATATATGGATAAAATTGGGGGGTTTGATTTGTATTTTAATGAAAGTTAAGGGGCTGAGTGTGTGAAAAATGAATTATTAAATAGTACTATAAAATGGGAGGTCGATTTTTATTTTAATAAAAATTAGGGGGTTAGGTGTGTGAAAAATGAAATATTAAATACTACTATTCATAACTAATAAGACAAATTTTGTCTATTAATTATATTAGTAATAGTAATAGTAATATTACTTTCAATAGCGGAAGCGTTTAAGTGTAAAACAATAATTGAAGCGCATCAAAATGCATTATACGGTAAATATTAATTTAATATACAAACGAAAGTATAAAAAAACACAGTACTTAAAGATCACAATTTGGAAGGAGAAGAAACCCATAACTGATTAGGCCGATTGTCTCTTTTGTAGTTCACATTATACTTCAATCAACATCAAACGAATGCTATTTCGAATAAAGTTTTTTTAGAACGGCAAAAAGTTTATTGAAATATAATTTCCTTAGCAAGACGCCAAGGGAAGAATTACAATGGTTCTAGGAGCAACAAGTTTCAATTAGATACTTGATGACCACTATTTTTAAACCAATCAAATAAATACAATTGAATTACATCAAAAAGATTGCATATTCTCAAGAACGAGTTATTGAAAACGATGAAATTATGAAACCACCATATCACCCAAAGCAACGTAGTCACAATCGAAATAATCCGAGACTTGCAACTAGTTGTACGTTGTCGAGCCTCCAACCAGTTAATGAACGAGAGTCGTGATGTGAAAATTGGCATATCACAGCCTAACCACACATGAACTTTCTGCCATAGATCTAAAGCCATTGAACATTCGAAAAAAAAAATGATTACGAGTTTCACTCCCGTTCCTGCAAAGTGAACACCCAATCGTATCTAGTTCAAGAACAATCAAAGATAAATAAAGTAGACTTTTCTACTCGGTTGGTCCTTCGTTTATACCTAAAGTTGCAATCAACGTCCCTCAAGTTTTTTTTGGCATTTAAAATCCTTTTATTTATTTACATAATTTGACAATCATAATCCCTCCGTCTATATTCCGTTAAAAAGTATGTTAACCCTTGACACGTGCTTTGCATGTGAGGGTAAATTCATCTTTTCAGCTTTCATCTTCATCTGAATCTAAAGCCTTGCTCTTTCTCAACTTGTTCTTCCTCAAAATTACAAACCCTAATTTTTTTTAGAAAAATAAAACCAACATTTTTTTTTTTTTTTAAAAAAAAGGCATAACAAATTATATCCATTAACATTAACATTAAATCAAATCAAAGGGTGGGGAGATCTCAAGTTCGAGACTCTGCCCTTAAAAATATCTGTGGGATTTATTTTCTGAAAGCCGAATTGTCCAGGGGAAGTGTTACCAACCCGTATATCCAGTAGCGAAGCTAGAATTTCAGATGAATGAGGTCATAAATCCTGAAACTTTTTATTCTATATAATACAAAATGTAAAATAAGAATATAATGATATTTACGCAACTCAATTATAAGAAATTCAATACAATGTGGGGTAATGTGGGGTATTAGGTCTCTGCTGCTGCTATAATGAACTAAATGATTTATGTTTGCTATTTTACAATTCATGTAGAATAAGGTAAGACAGTTTTGTCAAATGCATTAAATATTATTATATAGATTGTGTTAGTATTTAATTATAAATAGATTAATATATAATATAAAATGTGTATATATCTAATAATATACTCCGTAAAATTTATGCGATTACAAACCCAATTCAGCCGTCGAAATATCAGTGAATAAAATATGGGTATATGTATTTTAATGGCCCGGTGTCATTACTTAACAATTCAGAAAAAGGATTGTGTCATTGCTTAACAATTAATAATATATTGCATGAATTTCAATGTTATAAGTTCACGTGTTTTCATTTGAGTGGTGTCATTTCACACCACTATTAAACACATACCTCCATCAATAGTCCGACCCTCCTGCCCTTCGGGATAGTTTAAGGTTCAGATTCCTATAATACAGTTTGGGTTTCTGCCCAAAAGCGCATGCGTGCATGGCAAATGAGAGTATTCGATGATAAATACTTGTCTTTATATATATGCGATTACTCCGTAAAATATATATATATATATATATATATATATATATATATATATATATATATATATATATATATATACACACACACACACATTATATAAAATAAGATATTAGATTGCTTACGTGACATGCTTCTTTAGCCTCCTATTTTGAAAAAAGATGACGTGTCAATTTAGTAGAAGAACAACTTTTAATTAATTATATTTGGAAAATTTTTAGTTATACCGAAGGTGTTTAGATATCTATACATTATACAATTAATATACTTTCCTTAATTACAATTAAATTCAATTATATTAAATACCGAATATATATATATATATATATATATATATATATATATATATATATATATATATATATATATATATATATTAAACAAACGTCCATATTATATTTAAATTAAAAAATATTTATTTATTAATATTAATATAGTACTAGCGGGTCTATCTGGACATGTTAACGATGATAATTCATGTTTTTTTGAATTATCATGATAATTCATGTTCTTTTACCGATGATTAATTCATGATAATTCATGTTTAATTATCTTCAATACTTCGTAAGATATTATGTTGTTATTAGAATGATACAACCAAACATGAGACTATGCATATCTATTTATTTATATCTTATCTTTTTCTCTATACATTATATAAAATAAGATTTTGGAATATCAAAATTATATTAATTGTAATAAAATAATTTATTATAATGAATATTCATTGAATTAAGATAAATTAGATTATCAAAGGTTATATTAGGATATATGTATTTTTTCTATGTACTTATTATATAAATATTATATTATTAATGGTTAATTATAGAAATAACAACATACATTGATCAAAATGCATCAAATCGCTAAGAAAATAATATTAATTAGTAGAAATTTTGGAGTCACATATCTTAATCATCAGTTTTAATTTTTATATTAATCGTGATTATTTCTTATTTGTTACGGTATAAATTACAATCTCTATTGAATAATGAGTTATTGGTAACTATATTTATACAATATTAGCGCAATCAGACTTAAAAAATATTACTCCGTATATTATATAAGTAAATATTAGCGCAATCAGACTTAAAAAAGATTACTCCGTATATTATATAAGTAAAATTAACCTATATAATTAGTTTAAATATAATTATAGTTACTTTAATTTTTTTCTGCTTTACACTTTGAAACACCACATTGCAAAAGTCCTGAAGCTGAAACTAATTCGTTTTGTTGATGGCTATATTATCGTCGCATACAGTTGTTCATACACGACATTTAGAACCTCAATATATAGTAACTAACATTTCAACTGATTTTTCAACGACCATGCATCGCATGAGCTAAAGAACCTAGTATGTATGTATGTATGTATGTATGTATGTATGTATGTATGTATGTATGTATATATATATATATATATATATATATATATATATATATATATATATATATAAATTAAAACCCACAAAAATTAGTAAACCCCTTCAGATAGATAAACACTCACCCTGTTGGGCACTTCGACTACAAATTAATAACCTATCACAAAATCAACACACTTTTATTGTTTTTCACTTAGGAGTTTTTAAATTAAAAACGGTAACAAATCCCTTATCACCAATCCACAACCGGCGAGCTCGATAATCAGTTTCATCGAATTAAGTATTCTCACCAATTAGATAAATCCTTTTGCACAATTTCAGATTCATTCACACCTACTTCTTCATCTAATATATAATTTATATTACTAAATAAGGAAAACTTGTACCTTGAAGATTAAAGCATCCGAATGATTATTTCGATTTAAGAAAGTATTTTATTTAAACTGAAAAACCTAGAGTACCTCCGCAGCCACCTTGATAGGCGTCGAAGTACCAATAAAAAATGCTTTAATACCTTAAACTAGTTAGGGTAAGAAAAGTTCGTTCCACGGGAGATTGTGGTTAAAAGCAAGCAATTTTCAGGAGTTGATTTTATTAAAATAAATTACTTTAACTAATTAAGAGAATTAAACTAAAAATAATTAAACTTTAAGAGTTTAAGCTAAGAGCATAAAATAAATACTCCGTATTAAAGAAGTGAAGTTGTAAACAATGGATAAAAACCTTTATCCCTTTCAAATCTCAATTATGTATCATTTATTCAAACAAACATGTGTGCTTATCAAGTTATTACATAAATCACATAGACATGAATTATTAAATTTGTTAAATCAATTATCTTGGGCACGATTATTTATGTAACCTAAACACTTGTCTTTATCCCTAATCTAAATTAACACTAAATGGATCAAGCACAATTGTTAAATCACAATAATATGTCTTGGAATAATCAAAATCAACAAACTTGCATTAAATACTCACTTGAACGGTTTATAAAATTATAAATCAAAAGACATAATCCTTACAAAGTCATAAACCGCACACATACTTGAATGAATAAATAATACACTAAAAGTTCATGAGAAGGAATAAAGTAAGAAGATTAGCCTTTCATGTTGATGATGATGAACTTGATGATCCTTTGATGAAGAATGATGAACATGCCTTCAATCTTGAAGAACTTGAGATGTTTTGATGTTAGGTTAGGGTTTCCAGCTCCAAAACTGATGGAAAAAGTCCATAATTCGTGGCTTAGGGGTTTGTATTTATACATATCACAAAACTTGTTCCCTAAATCAAAAACCCCTCAAATTCGTCCAAAAAATAACTTCCACAAATAGCCTGGCGTAATTTACGCCATGTCTGGCGTAATTTACGCCGTTGACGTAAAAGCTGGCGTAAAATTACTCCACGAAGTGTATTTTTTACTGTCATCCAACTATCAATGGCGTAACTTATGCCAAGAGTGGCAAATTGTGACAACCCAGAAATTTCCAACCAAATTTAAACTTTATCTTTATATTATTCCGACACGATAAGCAAAGTTTGTTAAGTTAAATCTCAAGTATTTTAAATTGTGTTCATACATTCATTATAACCTCGACCAAATTTCGACGATTCACGAACCGTTATATATAAATAAATATGTATATATATGTATATATATATTATAACTTGAGAATATTAATAAAGTTTTAAACGTATAATACTTTACATGAACGTATTTGTTTCAATATGTTTATCGATGGAATTAGAAGATAATATCAAATGATTGATTTATCAGATACATTATGATATCATTAAGGGTCTATGTTATGAGGTCCACTGTGATTTAAGAAATCTATTCTTTTTGACAACATTCGGAAAATGGTAAAGTGATTTATAAGTAAGAACGTGAAGTATAAATAACTTAGATGTTGGATATCGACAAGTTAAGTAACTCGACATTTTTCATTAAGATGATTTCATATGTTTATTTAACCTTTGAACTTTATCCCATGCTTCACCAACAAACTGTAATTTAAAAACTTGAAACCTATTATGAATATATATGATTCTACTTTTCTAAAGCATTTTATGATATAACGATTTCCATTATTTTAACCTTTAAACAAAATGATTCTTAAAAATATATTTGGTTTTGGAAAACAAAATTATTATATTTATTTGATTTAGTTTCAAACGTACAAAAACGTTTTCAGTTTAAAAAGAACTTTATTATTAAAACGTATATAACTTCTATAAATATCTAGAACCACTTTTGACAACTCATTACTTAACCAGTATCATAAAGATAACGATATTTATATTTTATTTTATTAAATATATATAACGATTTAAATTAATATTATATATATTTATACGCGTATTATACGTACATAGTTTTATACTTTTACTATACTTAAACTTTACCTTTACTTTATTTTTACTTTACTTTAACTTTAATAATTCACTTTAATAATTCATACTTTAATAATTCACTTTAATAATTCATACTTTAATAATTTACTTTAATAATTCATACTTTAATAATTCACTTTAATAATTCATACTTTAATAATTCACTTTAATAATTCAAAAATCTATTATAAATAGAATTCAATAGGTTTCATTATTTCATAGAAACTTGAAAATATTTTTCTCTAAACTCTCTCAATCGATATATATATATATATATATATATATATATATATATATATATATATATATATATATACTCTGTATTATTTCAAGATATTATTAGTATACATAAAATATTACGTTAGAGTGCTGTCCGAGTGATTTCGAAATTGTTTTTCGAGTGGGATTTGATTAAGGAAATTATGGGTTATAGCTATGGAGGTGATTGGGTATGGTTCATGGGTATGCTCGTGAGGTCAATATAGTGTTTATCATCTCCGTTGCGTCTACGTACCTTTCCTGCAATATTGAATCTCAATATTGATACGTGAGTACTCATAATTTAACTTTTACATACTAATAGTGTATCCCTGACTAGTGCTCGAGTATATAGGATTATGTATGTTTGTACTTTTGATATTGCCTTTAGTTAGGTTATGTTGAATCATGAATTAGTTATATATACGACTGAGATAAGGTATAAGATATGCATGTCGTTGGAAAGCTAGCGAAAAATTAAGAACTTTTCATTTAGATATCGAATGATTTCGATGAACGGATTTGAAGTTATAGTCCATCGAATTTTTGTATTATTATTAAAAATGATTATTATTATCGTCGTTATTATCGTCGTTCTAGTTTTATCTTATTATTATTATTATCTTTATCAATAAAAGGATTTATATTTAAAAATTGTTATTTTTTTATTACTATCGTTATTATCGTTAAAGTTATAATTAGTATTATTATTATTATCCAATTATTATTATTATTATTATTATTATTATTATTATTATTATTATTATTATTATTATTATTGGTATTATTATTATTATTATCATTATTAATATATATATCATTATTTAAAAATGGTTATTGTTATTGTTATTATTATTATTACTATATTATCATTAAGATAATTATTAGTATTATCGTTAATAATGTTATAGTAACTATCATTATTAATATTAGTGTAATTAAAACAAATATTTGTAACACCTAATTATTTTGATTACTATTATTATCATTATTACGAACACGATATAAAAGACGATTAAAAGCTATTAAATGAAACGATTAGGAAATAATGGGTAAGAGTATCATGATGAAATTAAAATATTATAAGATATTGATTTAGATAAAATTATCGTTCTTATTATTTTTATCATTACTATTATTATTAAAATTATCGTTAGTATTAAAACTATCATTTTAACAAAAATTATCATTTTAATAGAAATGTCATTGTTACTATAAAATATCATTATTATTATTATTTTAAATAGGATTATTATTTTAAAGATAATATTAAAAATTATCGTAAATATTAAAGTTATCATAATTAGAATTATCGTTTTATCATAATGTCATCTTAGTAATTATAAATATTGATATTTTATAATAATAATAATTATTACAAAATAATACAACTTTTACTTACTATCATTATAGATATTATTTTATCAAATAAATATTTGATACAAACATATTTTACTACGTGTAATAACTTACTTTAATAATACCTATCATATTATCTTTATAATATTAAATAAACCCTATAAATTTTATTACTTAATATATATAAAAGTATATTTTATTATATAAATATAATATAAAATTTTATTTATTAATAAATAAATTATATTATTTACTCTAATAAATCTTTTAAAAATATTTAAAAATATAAAACGACGATATTTAAACTATATATTAATCATGTATAGATTTTTGGAAATTATTTTGAGTCAAATTTACTTTTTTTGACTTTTGCATATTAGTCTCGAGCATTAGGATTGTGGTACACTTTGACTTGACCTAATTTGTTAGACAAATATTGACCAACACATAAATATATATAATTAATTTAGGTTCGTGAATCCGAGGCCAACCTTGCACTTGTTCAATGACGTTATATGTATTTTTACTACGAAATACAGTATGGTAAGTTTCATTATTCCCTTTTTATATACATTTTGGGCTGAGAATACATGCAAATGCTTTATTAACTGTTTTACAATATTTATATGCGTGAGTTTCATTTGCTCCCTTTTACTCTTTACGTTTTTGGGCTGAAAATACATGCAAATGCTTTATTAACTATTTTACAATATTTATATGCGTGAGTTTTCATTACTCCCTTTTTATATATATTTTTGGGACTGAGAATACATGCAAATGCTTTATTAACTGTTTTACAATAATTATATGCGTGAGTTTCATTTGCCTTTTTACCCTTTATATTTTTGGGACTGAGAATACATGCGCTTTTATAAATGTTTGACGAAATAGACACAAGTAATTGAAACTACATTCTATGGTTGAATTATCGAAATCGAATATGCCCCTTTTTATTAAAGTCTGGTAATCTAAGAATTAGGGAACAGACACCCTAATTGACGCGAATCCTAAAGATAGATCTATTGGGCCTAACAAACCCCATCCAAAGTACCGGATGCTTTAGTACTTCGAAATTTATATCATGTCCGAAGGAGGATCCCGGAATGATAGGGGATATTCTTATATGTATCTAGTTAATGTCGGTTACCAGGTGTTCACCATATGAATGATTATTTTTTTGTCTCTATGCATGGGACGTATATTTATGAGAACTGGAAATGAAATTCTTGTGGTCTATTAAAATGATGGAAATAAATGATTATGATAAACTAATGAACTCACCAACCTTTTGGTTGACACTTTAAAGCATGTTTATTCTCAGGTGTTAAAGAAATCTTGCGCTGTGCATTTGCTCATTTTAAAGATATTACTTGGAGTCTTTCATAGCATATTTCGAAGAACGTTGCATTCGAGTCATTGAGTTTATCAAAGATTATTATTAAATCAATTTATAGTTGGATAGTGGATATTATGAAATGGTATGCATGCCTGTCAATTTTTGATGTAAAGAAAGATTGTCTTTTAAAAACGAATGCAATGTTTGTAAAATGTATCATATAGAGGTCAAATACCTCGCAATGTAATAAACTATTGTGAATCGTTTATAATGTATATGAACGGGTCCTTTCAGTTGGTACCAGAGCGGTGGTCTTAGCGAACCAGGTCTGCATTAGTGTGTCTAACTGATAAGTCGTTAGGATGCATTAGTGAGTCTGGACTTCGACCGTGTCTGCATGTCAAAAGTTTTACTTATCATTTCTAGTCGGAAATCATCTGCTTATCATCCATAGGAAATTACCTGCTTATCATTATTAGTCTAGACACGTCTTGCTACATTAATTGCATGAGTAGTGTATAAACAAAATTCATATCTTAGCATATCTGCTAAATCATATCTTATCGTATCTGTTACTTTAAACTTTGCCTGACATATCCCGCAAATTCCTCCGTAATCTATGAAATCTTTTGATCTCTATATATAGATATCCTATGTAAATAGAATACCACCCGATAGCCGAAAAACATTTTATATCGAAAATCCTTTATCCAATCTTACGAAATGGAATTTGTCATCAGTTCAAGTCACTCGGATTCTGAAATGGAATCTCACTCAAACTCCGAAAGCAGTGTGACCGGAATGGATCAACCAATCAGTCATCACCTATTCTGGATGAATTGGGGATGGGTTCGTAGCCTCCTCAATCATTGGAAACAAGAAGAAGGCGATCCTTTCCATCCACCACATTGCCCTCTTGGCGAAGAACCTGAAGCAGTTACCAGAGAACCTGTTCGAGACACCATTTTCTCTCTCATTTCCAGGGTATCTCGTCACGATTATATACTACATCAAATTCTAGATTTTATTTATCTGCTCGTTCCGACCGACAATCATCCTGGAATAATAGAAGAAGTCAACGAACTTCGCGCTCGGGTAGTGGCTTTGGAGAATATGGTGCAGAGATTACAAACACCAGCAGCAGCACCAGTAGCATAACCAGTACCACCATCATCAACGCCAACAGTACCATTACCACCTCCAACCACAACCGCGTTGTAAACCTCAACTTCACAATCTGTCCCACGAGCATCAACGTCATACGTACCATAGATACCAAGGAGTACCAACAACAATAACTGACGAAGTATTAATTCATAACTTCATTGGAGAAACATTCCGCGGCAATTATATAATCTCTAAAGTCTTAGAGATTATCTAATCTAGCCCTAACCATAAATTAGTTAAGCGAATCAAAATGATAGAAGGAAGGGTAGAAACCCTGACAAAAATGGTGTGTGATTAACAAGTTAAACTTGTTTTACCAACAGCATCAACAGTACCGTCAACGTCACCAGCATCGTCAGTACAGTCAACATCAGAATCAACAACACCTATAACATCACAAACTCCGTCAGTTCAAGAATCACTGTGGACATCATTACGAATCAATAACGCTTATATTGTATCAACAAGTTATGAAGAATTAACTCATTCCCTCTGAAGAAATTATATATATATTTTATATATATATATTTTGAAATAAAAAATAAATCTTTCCATGCTAAGCTATTGTGTGTGAATCTTAACTACTCAGTTAATTCATATTACAAATATGTAATAATGTACATCCCTCGCCCACGACTTAACCATCATTAACTACAATCTCTGTCTCAATTCAACAAATTCCAATTCCTAATAAATCAAGTATATATTTGATTTTACACTTCATCATTGATGTAACCGAAACTTTTCAGATAACATCATTCGTACTTTGCAAAGTTCACAAGAATTTAACGAAAACCAACATCACATCTCAACAAATAACGAAGTATTGATTCATCATTTCAATATTATTGAAGAAATACTTATGTAACCTCTAAAGCCTTCAAGGAATTATTCAATTCTAGTTCCAACCATAAATCGAATGAGTTTAATTTAGTATTAACTCATTAAAATCTATGTTACATCTGAGGAGAATATATACATATATATTTTCATAAAGACTGTAATAAAATTCTTATGTACAAAATATTAATTGTGAAATTTTTTTTAACGGGTAGGTAATACCCGAGAGATATATTTAAATTCACAATTAATATGTTACATTCTTCGAATCAGATTAAGCAAATTATCAATTATACTTCCTACTTTCACAATAATATACATTCTTTCATAGAAATCAAAACAACCATACTCATTCAAACCCAATTACATATTCTGCTTTTAAAATCTCAGAATTCTATTTGAGATATAACCGGTACCATCACTTTTAGATTCCTACATCTTTCAAAGCTATACTTTGACTTCAAAAGTGTGTTATAACATCAAATGTATACAAACGATTACAATCTGTGTTCAAACCCTTCGAAAATCTCTGAAGACACTTCAAATAATGAGCAATCAAGATGATGATCCAACCACATATTACCCACAGTTATGTACTTAAAAAGCTCTCGAAACCAAAGTCATAATTCAACACATATCTGTGTCAGATCTTTTGGCATTTATTAGCAAAAATAACCTTGCAATTCCTTTGCAAAGTAGCAAATTATATCACAGCTCCAGCAAGACAACTTCGATTTTTTCATTCGGATTAGCCTTATCATAATTTTGATATATGTGATTACCCTTTTGTTACCGGAGAACCTTTCATATTCCACCACATTAGCAATAAACTTACCAACAACTTCATTGATCTTGGGCATTCCGAAGAATCTTTATATTTATCGAAACCTCATCATTTACTCATCTGCCTCTTGTAACGAGAATTGTCATACGAATCATTGGGATTTAGCAATCAATATTTTGAAATCTCACAGCATGTTGACGCCAATAGTTATACATAACGTCTATTTCCAAGGCTTACATACTTCGAATGTGAAGTTTCTGAAAAACACTCTGAACCGCGAACTAGTTCTCGAAATGCTGATGAAGCAACAAAAACTATAAACGACCTTAGCAGTAAAAAGTTTGATGATAAAGATTAGTGTATTAACAAAGCTCAGAAATAGAGAAGTTTTGGAACTGGAAAACGGATTGAGCAAAGTATGAAGGAGGCTGTGGACAAATCACAAAGACTGAACCTGCCTTCAAAGAATCTAAATGATTCAGTGTCTGCTGAAGTCATTAACGAATACCTTGCTCCTGACACTAAACCCTTACAGACAATATTCTTCATCATCCTCTGATATTAGAAATTCTAAGATATCATCGTATCTTTCATTATAAATATCCTTCATATTTCTGAAGATATTTCCATAACTATTCTTATCTAGAATCATTTATCTCTTTGCGCTATCTGTATTACATCAAAAAGGAAACTGTTTAGTTCCTATACTCTGTAAACCTTTGAGTTTAAAATATGAATGTTTTTGAAGTAGTGTTGGAAACTGAAGCATGAGTTAGTATAATATAATGACACTTGATCAACGTGATTATATTACAGTAATTCATGCTGAGTTTCTAAATGGAACGTGATGATTCACTTATCATAACATCATCATGTGCCATGTTATACGACTCTTGTATTCTATTTAACCTCTAAAATATCAAGAAAATATTTCTTGATGATTCGGCCATTTCCAAGGTATTCTAGTAATTTGACAAGTCAAGATCGTGCCATCACAATTTCCTTCCTAGAACATTAACAATGTTCATTCCGAAATTCATATCTGTGAATTCTGGACCATTACAATCGGTGCTTAATCGCAAGAAGAAGAAAAGAAAGGACAAAACTCTAAAATAGAAATTGAGGTATAAATTGCAGCAAATAAAAGAGAGCATTAACTGTGGATGACAATGATTATAGAAGATAGAAACAGAGACTTTGAAATATAAGGGAAGATATAAAGCCCAACGATAAACCAAAAATTATAAACCAAATATATCGATGCATATAGCAATATAAAGACACGGGAGAACTAGAAACACTATAAACCCAAGCGTATAGTAGAAGTAAATAGATTCTTCCGGCGGTAGATGAAAAAGAAGAATGACCGATATGAAAGTTATAAGTATATCGAGAATCAGAACTGGATGGAGCATATTGATGAATACTTTAAAATATGAGTTGAGGGGGAAAGAATAGAAGGTGATGAAACATGACTAGGAACTTAGAAATCAACAGATTTAACTCACACAATGACGGAATAAGTGAATCAAACCCTCTAGTGAATAGGTTAAGCTTTTTTGGATTAATTTAGTCATACCACAACTAAATCAAGTGTGATTAGATCAACACCTAGAGCTATTATTCACCACTTGGGTGATTTGGGTTGAGAGAGAATCGGAGGAGCTCACCAGATCTGAGTGTGTGTAACAAATGAGAGGCTTAACCTAAAATGAAGAACATAAGACTTTATATACCCCTGCTGTTGACTCACCCGTACGATTCATCCATCACACATACGAGTTGGCTTCATCAGCCGTACGGGTGATCACTCACTTGTGTCTTCTCATTTAGGTGGTAATTGTGACTTAGCTCAGCATCAACTGTGTGTATGAGCCTATCAGCCGTACGAGTGAGGCTTCACTCAGACGTCTGACTAAGTCTAACATAGTCAAACATCCAAATCTCGTTTCTGCAGTTGCTGTAACCACATACAAACACGGATAGGATAATAACGAACGATCATGGTGGCCTGTAAACTGTTGTACCTGCAATGGACGTAGGTAGATGTCTAGGGACTTGCATAAAATATATCAACAAAAGGTGTGAGTTGTAAGAAAACGAAGGAGCTGAATTTATAAGAAAATCTTCGACAGAACAATTAAAATGGACGATCGCATTTAAAGCAGATCCTAATTCCTTTTGTTACCGGAGAATCAAATCTTATTACAAAGATTTTCTTCAAATCTGGAAATCAATCATATCTACGTCAAATGATAAGATAAATCTACACTTACTCATTTCACTATTCTAGGTTAGCTTCATTCGTACTCTTCATATAAATGGATTGTTTATCCAAATTATTCGTTGATGATAAAACTTTAATTTTCAGCCTGTATGCATCATGAAAACATACTTATTATCATTCACGACCTTTCCACTCAAATTTTGGGACGAAATTTCTTTAACGGGTAGGTACTGTGACAACCCAGAAATTTCCAACCAAATTTAAATTAATCTTTATATTATTCCGACACGATAAGCAAAGTTTGTTAAGTTAAATCTCAAGTATTTTAAATTGTGTTCATACATTCATTATAACCTCGACCAAGTTCCGAAGATTCACGAACCGTTATATATAAATAAATATGTATATATATGTGTATATATATTATAACTTGAGAATATTAATAAAGTATTAAACGTATAATACTTTACATGAACGTATTTGTTTCAATATGTTTATCGATGGAATTAGAAGATAATATCAAATGATTGATTTATCAGATACATTATGATATCATTAAGGGTCTATATTATGAGGTCCACTGTGATTTAAGAAATCTATTCTTTTTGACAACATTCGGAAAATGGTAAAGTGATTTATAAGTAAGAACGTGAAGTATAAATAACTTAGATGTTGGATATCGACAAGTTAAGTAACTCGACATTTTTCATTAAGATGATTTCATACGTTTATTTAACCTTTGAACTTTATCCCATGCTTCACCAACAAACTGTAATTTAAAAACTTGAAACCTATTATGAATATATATGATTCTACTTTTCTAAAGCATTTTATGATATAACGATTTCCATTATTTTAACCTTTAAACAAAATGATTCTTAAAAATATATTTGGTTTTGGAAAACAAAATTATTTTCAAACGTACAAAAACGTTTTCAGTTTAAAAAGAACTTTATTATTAAAACGTATATAACTTTTATAAATATCTAGAACCACTTTTGACAACTCATTACTTAACAAGTACCATAAAGATAACGATATTTATATTTTATTTTATTAAATATATATAACGATTTAAATTAATATTATATATATTTATACGCGTATTATACGTACATATTTTTATACTTTTACTATACTTAAACTTTACCTTTACTTTATTTTTACTTTACTTTAACTTTAATAATTTACTTTAATAATTCATACTTTAATAATTCACTTTAATAATTCATACTTTAATAATTCACTTTAATAATTCATAATTTAATAATTCACTTTAATAATTTATACTTTAATAATTCACTTTAATAATTCATACTTTAATAATTCACTTTAATAATTCAAAAATCTATTATAAATAGAATTCAATAGGTTTCATTATTTCATAGAAACTTGAAAATATTTTTCTCTAAACTCTCTCAATCGATTTACATATATATATATATATATATATATATATATATATATATATATATATATATATATATATATATATATATATATACTCCGTATTATTTCAAGATATTATTAGTATACATAAAATATTACGTCAGAGTGCTGTCCGAGTGATTTTGAAATTATTTTTCGAGTGGGATTGGATTAAGGAAATTATGGGTTATAGCTATGGAGGTGATTGGGTATGGTTCATGGGTATACTCGTGAGGTCAATATAGTGTTTATCATCTCCGTTGCGTCTACGTACCTTTCATGCAATATTGAATCTCAATATTGATACGTGAGTACTCATAATTTAACTTTTACATACTAATAGTGTATCCCTGACTAGTGCTCGAGTATATAGGATTATGCATGTTTGTACTTTTGATATTGCCTTTAGTTAGGTTATGTTGAATCCTGAATTAGTTATATATACGACTGAGATAAGGTATAAGATATGCATGTTGTTGGAAAGCTAGCGAAAAATTAAGAACTTTTCATTTAGATATCGAATGATTTCGATGAACGGATTTGAAGTTATAGTCCATCAAATTTTTGTATTATTATTAAAAATGATTATTATTATCGTCGTTATTGTAGTGACCCGAACTTTTTCATGTTTATATATATTAATTGAGATTGATATTTACATGATTAAATGTTTCCAACATGTTAAGCAATCAACCTTGTTAAGACTTGATTAATTGAAATATGTTTCATATAGACAATTGACCACCCAAGTTGACCGGTGATTCACGAACGTTAAAACTTGTAAAAACTATATGATGACATATATATGGATATATATATAGTTAACATGATACTATGATAAGTAAACATATCATTAAGTATATTAACAATGAACTACATATGTAAAAACAAGACTACTAACTTAATGATTTTTAAACGAGACATATATGTAACGATTATCGTTGTAAAGATATTTAATGTATATATATCATATTAAGAGATATTCATACATGATAATATCATGATAATATAATAATTTAAAATCTCATTTGATATTATAAAGATTGGGTTAACAACATTTAACAAGATCGTTAACCTAAAGGTTTCAAAACAACACTTACATGTAACGACTAACGATGACTTAACGACTCAGTTAAAATGTATATACATGTAGTGTTTTAATATGTATTTATACACTTTTGAAAGACTTCAATACACTTATCAAAATACTTCTACTTAATAAAAATGCTTACAATTACATCCTCGTTCAGTTTCATCAACAATTCTACTCGTATGCACCCGTATTCGTACTCGTACAATACACAGCTTTTAGATGTATGTACTATTGGTATATACACTCCAATGATCAGCTCTTAGCAGCCCATGTGAGTCACCTAACACATGTGGGAACCATAATTTGGCAACTAGCATGAAATATCTCATAAAATTACAAAAATATGAGTAATCATTCATGACTTATTTACATGAAAACAAAATTACATATCCTTTATATCTAATCCATACACCAATGACCAAAAACACCTACAAACACTTTCATTCTTCAATTTTCTTCATCTAATTGATCTCTCTCAAGTTCTATCTTCAAGTTCTAAGTGTTCTTCATAAATTCCAAAAGTTCTAGTTTCATAAAATCAAGAATACTTTCAAGTTTGCTAGCTCACTTCCAATCTTGTAAGGTGATCATCCAACCTCAAGAAATCTTTGTTTCTTACAGTAGATTATCATTCTAATACAAGGTAATAATCATATTCAAACTTTGGTTCAATTTCTATAACTATAACAATCTTATTTCAAGTGATGATCTTACTTGAACTTGTTTTCGTGTCATGATTCTGCTTCAAGAACTTCGAGCCATCCAAGGATCCATTGAAGCTAGATCCATTTTTCTCTTTTTCAGTAGGATTATCCAAGGAACTTAAGGTAGTAATGATGTTCATAACATCATTCGATTCATACATATAAAGCTATCTTATTCGAAGGTTTAAACTTGTAATCACTAGAACATAGTTTAGTTAATTCTAAACTTGTTCGCAAACAAAAGTTAATCCTTCTAACTTGACTTTTAAAATCAACTAAACACATGTTCTATATCTATATGATATGCTAACTTAATGATTTAAAACCTGGAAACACGAAAAACACCGTAAAACCGGATTTACGCCGTCGTAGTAACACCGCGGGCTGTTTTGGGTTAGTTAATTAAAAACTATGATAAACTTTGTTTTTAAAGTTGTTATTCCGAGAAAATGATTTTTATTATGAACATGAAACTATATCCAAAAATTATGATTAAACTCAAAGTGGAAGTATGTTTTCTAAAATGGTCATCTAGACGTCGTTCTTTCGACTGAAATGACTACCTTTACAAAAACGACTTGTAACTTATTTTTCCGACTATAAACCTATACTTTTCTGTTTAGATTCATAAAATAGAGTTCAATATGAAACCATATCAATTTGATTCACTCAAAACGGATTTAAATTGAACAAGTTATGGGTAAAACAAGATTGGATAATTTTTCTCATTTTAGCTACGTGAAAATTGGTAACAAATCTATTCCAACCATAACTTAATCAACTTGTATTGTATATTATGTAATCTTGAGATACCATAGACACGTATACAATGTTTCGACCTATCATGTCGACACATCTATATATATTTCGGAACAACCATAGACACTCTATATGTGAATGTTGGAGTTAGCTATTGAAATGTCCCGTTCTTATTGATTAAAAACGTTCCATATTAATTGATTTCGTTGCGAGGTTTTGACCTCTATATGAGACGTTTTTCAAAGACTGCATTCATTTTTAAAACAAACCATAACCTTTATTTCATAAATAAAGGTTTAAAAAGCTTTACGTAGATTATCAAATAATGATAATCTAAAATATCCAGTTTACACACGACCATTACATAATGGTTTACAATACAAATATGTTACATCGAAATCAGTTTCTTGAATGCAGTTTTTACACAATATCATACAAACATGGACTCCAAATCTTGTCCTTATTTTAGTATGCAACAGCGGAAGCTCTTAATATTCACCTGAGAATAAACATGCTTTAAACGTCAACAAAAATGTTGGTGAGTTATAGGTTTAACCTATATATATCAAATCGTAACAATAGACCACAAGATTTCATATTTCAATACACATCCCATACATAGAGATAAAAATCATTCATATGGTGAACACCTGGTAACCGACATTAACAAGATGCATATATATAAGAATATCCCCATCATTTCCGGGACACCCTTCGGATATGATATAAATTTCGAAGTACTAAAGCATCCGGTACTTTGGATGGGGTTTGTTAGGCCCAATAGATCTATCTTTAGGATTCGCGTCAATTAGGGTGTCTGTTCCCTAATTCTTAGATTACCAGACTTAATAAAAAGGGGCATATTCGATTTCGATAATTCAACCATAGAATGTAGTTTCATGTACTTGTGTCTATTTTGTAAATCATTTATAAAACCTGCATGTATTCTCATCCCAAAATATTAGATTTTAAAAGTGAGACTATAACTCACTTTCACATATTTTTACTTCGTCGGGAAGTAAGACTTGGCCACTGTTGATTCACGAACCTATAACAATATATACATATATATTAAAGTATGTTCAAAATATATTTACAACACTTTTAATATATTTTGATGTTTTAAGTTTATTAAGTCAGCTGTCCTCGTTAGTAACCTATAACTAGTTGTCCACAGTTAGATGTACAGAAATAAATCGATAAATATTATCTTGAATCAATCCACGACCCAGTGTATACGTATCTCAGTATTGATCACAACTCAAACTATATATATTTTGGAATCAACCTCAACCCTGTATAGCTAACTCCAACATTCACATATAGAGTGTCTATGGTTGTTCCGAAATATATATAGATGTGTCGACATGATAGGTCGAAACATTGTATACGTGTCTATGGTATCTCAAGATTACATAATATACAATACAAGTTGATTAAGTTATGGTTGGAATAGATTTGTTACCAATTTTCACGTAACTAAAATGAGAAAAATTATCCAATCTTGTTTTACCCATAACTTCTTCATTTTAAATCCGTTTTGAGTGAATCAAATTGCTATGATTTCATATTGAACTCTATTTTATGAATCTAAACAGAAAAAGTATAGGTTTATAGTCGGAAAAATAAGTTACAAGTCGTTTTTGTAAAGGTAGTCATTTCAGTCGAAAGAACGACGTCTAGATGACCATTTTAGAAAACATACTTCCACTTTGAGTTTAACCATAATTTTTGGATATAGTTTCATGTTCATAATAAAAATCATTTTCTCAGAATAACAACTTTTAAATCAAAGTTTATCATAGTTTTTAATTAACTAACCCAAAACAGCCCGCGGTGTTACTACGACGGCGTAAATCCGGTTTTACGGTGTTTTTCGTGTTTCCAGGTTTTAAATCATTAAGTTAGCATATCATATAGATATAGAACATGTGTTTAGTTGATTTTAAAAGTAAAGTTAGAAGGATTAACTTTTGTTTGCGAACAAGTTTAGAATTAACTAAACTATGTTCTAGTGATTACAAGTTTAAACCTTTGAATAAGATAGCTTTATATGTATGAATCGAATGATGTTATGAACATCATTACTACCTTAATTTCCTTGGATAAACCTACTGGAAAAGAGAAAAATGGATCTAGCTTCAATGGATCCTTGGATGGCTCGAAGTTCTTGAAGCAGAATCATGACACGAAAACAAGTTCAAGTAAGATCATCACTTGAAATAAGATTGTTATAGTTATAGAAATTGAACCAAAGTTTGAATATGATTATTACCTTGTATTAGAATGATAACCTACTGTAAGAAACAAAGATTTCTTGAGGTTGGATGATCACCTTACAAGATTGGAAGTGAGCTAGCAAACTTGAAAGTATTCTTGATTTTATGAAACTAGAACTTTTGGAATTTATGAAGAACACTTAGAACTTGAAGATAGAACTTGAGAGAGATCAATTAGATGAAGAAAATTGAAGAATGAAAGTGTTTGTAGGTGTTTTTGGTCGTTGGTGTATGGATTAGATATAAAGGATATGTAATTTTGTTTTCATGTAAATAAGTCATGAATGATTACTCATATTTTTGTAATTTTATGAGATATTTCATGCTAGTTGCCAAATGATGGTTCCCACATGTGTTAGGTGACTCACATGGGCTGCTAAGAGCTGATCATTGGAGTGTATATACCAATAGTACATACATCTAAAAGCTGTGTATTGTACGAGTACGAATACGGGTGCATACGAGTAGAATTGTTGATGAAACTGAACGAGGATGTAATTGTAAGCATTTTTGTTAAGTAGAAGTATTTTGATAAGTGTATTGAAGTCTTTCAAAAGTGTATAAATACATATTAAAACACTACATGTATATACATTTTAACTGAGTCGTTAAGTCATCGTTAGTCGTTACATGTAAGTGTTGTTTTGAAACCTTTAGGTTAACGATCTTGTTAAATGTTGTTAACCCAATGTTTATAATATCAAATGAGATTTTAAATTATTATATTATCATGATATTATCATGTATGAATATCTCTTAATATGATATATATACATTAAATGTCTTTACAACGATAATCGTTACATACATGTCTCGTTTAAAAATCATTAAGTTAGTAGTATTGTTTTTACATATGTAGTTCATTGTTAATATACTTTATCATATGTTTTATTATCATAGTATCATGTTAACTATATATATATATATATATCCATATATATGTCATCATATAGTTTTTACAAGTTTTAACGTTCGTGAATCACCGATCAACTTGGGTGGTCAATTGTCTATATGAAACATATTTCAATTAATCAAGTCTTAACAAGTTTGATTGCTTAACATGTTGGAAACATTTAATCATGTAAATATCAATCTCAATTAATATATATAAACATGGAAAAGTTCGGGTCACTACAGTACCTACCCGTTAAATAAATTTCGTCCCGAAATTTTAAGCTGTTGAAGGTGTTGACGAATCTTCTGGAAATAGATGCGGGTATTTCTTCTTTATCTGATCTTCACGCTCCCAGGTGAACTCGGGTCCTCTACGAGCATTCCATCGAACCTTAACAATTGGTATCTTGTTTTGCTTAAGTCTTTTAACCTCACGATCCATTATTTCGACGGGTTCTTCGATGAATTGAAGTTTTTCGTTGATTTGGATTTCATCTAACGGAATAGTGAGATCTTCTTTAGCAAAACATTTCTTTAAATTCGAGACTTGGAAAGTGTTATGTACAGCCGCGAGTTGTTGAGGTAACTCTAGTCGGTAAGCTACTGGTCCGACACGATCAATAATCTTGAATGGTCCAATATACCTTGGATTTAATTTCCCTCGTTTACCAAATCGAACAACGCCTTTCCAAGGTGCAACTTTAAGCATGACCATCTCTCCAATTTCAAATTCTATATCTTTTCTTTTAATGTCAGCGTAGCTCTTTTGTCGACTTTGGGCGGTTTTCAACCGTTGTTGAATTTGGATGATCTTCTCGGTAGTTTCTTGTATAATCTCCGGACCCGTAATCTGTCTATCCCCCACTTCACTCCAACAAATCGGAGACCTGCACTTTCTACCATAAAGTGCTTCAAACGGCGCCATCTCAATGCTTGAATGGTAGCTGTTGTTGTAGGAAAATTCTGCTAACGGTAGATGTCGATCCCAACTGTTTCCGAAATCAATAACACATGCTCGTAGCATGTCTTCAAGCGTTTGTATCGTCCTTTCGCTCTGCCCATCAGTTTGTGGATGATAGGCAGTACTCATGTCTAGACGAGTTCCTAATGCTTGCTGTAATGTCTGCCAGAATCTTGAAATAAATCTGCCATCCCTATCAGAGATAATAGAGATTGGTATTCCATGTCTGGAGACGACTTCCTTCAAATACAGTCGTGCTAACTTCTCCATCTTGTCATCTTCTCTTATTGGTAGGAAGTGTGCTGATTTGGTGAGACGATCAACTATTACCCAAATAGTATCAAAACCACTTGCAGTCCTTGGCAATTTAGTGATGAAATCCATGGTAATGTTTTCCCATTTCCATTCCGGGATTTCGGGTTGTTGAAGTAGACCTGATGGTTTCTGATGCTCAGCTTTGACCTTAGAACACGTCAAACATTCTCCTACGTATTTAGCAACATCGGCTTTCATACCCGGCCACCAAAAATGTTTCTTGAGATCCTTGTACATCTTCCCCGTTCCAGGATGTATTGAGTATCTGGTTTTATGAGCTTCTCTAAGTACCATTTCTCTCATATCTCCAAATTTTGGTACCCAAATCCTTTCAGCCCTATACCGGGTTCCGTCTTCCCGAATATTAAGATGCTTCTCCGATCCTTTGGGTATTTCATCCTTTAAATTTCCCTCTTTTAAAACTCCTTGTTGCGCCTCCTTTATTTGAGTAGTAATGTTATTATGAATCATTATATTCATAGATTTTACTCGAATGGGTTCTCTGTCCTTCCTGCTCAAGGCATCGGCTACCACATTTGCCTTCCCCGGGTGGTAACGAATCTCAAAGTCGTAATCATTCAATAATTCAATCCACCTACGCTGCCTCATATTCAGTTGTTTCTGATTAAATATGTGTTGAAGACTTTTGTGGTCGGTATATATAATACTTTTGACCCCATATAAGTAGTGCCTCCAAGTCTTTAATACAAAAACATCCGCGCCTAATTCCAAATCATGCGTCGTATAATTTTGTTCGTGAATCTTCAATTGTCTAGATGCATAAGCAATCACCTTCGTTCGTTGCATTAATACACAACCGAGACCTTGCTTTGATGCATCACAATAAATCACAAAATCATCATTCCCTTCAGGCAATGACAATATAGGTGCCGTAGTTAGCTTTTTCTTCAATAACTGAAACGCTTTCTCTTGTTCATCATTCCATTCAAATTTCTTCCCTTTATACGTTAATGCAGTCAAGGGTTTTGCTATTCTGGAAAAGTCTTGGATGAACCTTCTGTAGTAACCAGCTAGTCCTAAAAACTGGCGTATGTGTTTCGGAGTTTTCGGGGTTTCCCACTTTTCAACAGTTTCTATCTTTGCCGGATCCACCTTAATACCTTCTTTGTTCACTATGTGACCGAGGAATTGAACTTCTTCCAACCAAAATGCACACTTTGAAAACTTAGCGTACAATTCTTCCTTCCTCAATACTTCTAACACCTTTCTCAAATGTTCACCGTGTTCTTGGTCATTCTTTGAGTAAATAAGTATGTCATCAATGAAAACAATGACAAACTTGTCAAGGTATGGTCCACACACTCGGTTCATAAGGTCCATGAACACAGCTGGTGCATTAGTTAAACCAAACGGCATGACCATAAACTCGTAATGACCGTAACGTGTTCTGAAAGCAGTCTTTGGAATATCATCTTCTTTCACCCGCATTTGATGATACCCGGAACGTAAGTCAATCTTTGAATAAACAGACGAGCCTTGTAGTTGATCAAATAAGTCGTCGATTCTCGGTAGTGGGTAGCGGTTCTTGATGGTAAGTTTGTTCAACTCTCGGTAGTCGATACAAAACCTGAATGTACCATCTTTCTTCTTGACAAACAAAACAGGAGCTCCCCACGGTGATGTGCTTGGTCGAATGAAACCACGCTCTAAAAGTTCTTGTAATTGGCTTTGTAGTTCTTTCATCTCGCTGGGTGCGAGTCTGTAAGGAGCACGAGCTATTGGTGCAGCTCCTGGTACAAGATCTATTTGAAATTCAACGGATCGATGTGGGGGTAATCCCGGTAATTCTTTCGGAAATACATCGGGAAATTCTTTTGCAATGGGAACATCATTGATGCTCTTTTCTTCAGTTTGTACTTTCTCGACGTGTGCTAGAACAGCATAGCAACCTTTTCTTATTAGTTTTTGTGCCTTCAAATTACTAATAAGATGTAGCTTCGTGTTGCCCTTTTCTCCGTACACCATTAAGGGTTTTCCTTTTTCTCGTATAATGCGAATTGCATTTTTGTAACAAATAATCTCCGCTTTCACTTCTTTCAACCAGTCCATACCGATTATCACATCAAAACTCCCTAACTCTACTGGTATCAAATCAATCTTAAATGTTTCGCTAACCAGTTTAATTTCTCGATTCCGACATATATTATCTGCTGAAATTAATTTACCATTTGCTAATTCGAGTAAAAATTTACTATCCAAAGGCGTCAATGGACAACTTAATTTAGCACAAAAATCTCTACTCATATAGCTTCTATCCACACCCGAATCAAATAAAACGTAAGCAGATTTATTGTCAATAAGAAACGTACCCGTAACAAGCTCCGGGTCTTCCTGTGCCTCTACCGCATTAATATTGAAAACTCTTCCACGGCCTTGTCCATTCGTGTTCTCCTGGTTCGGGCAATTTCTAATAATGTGGCCTGGTTTTCCACATTTATAACAAACTACATTGGCATAACTTGCTCCGACACTACTTGCTCCGCCATTACTCGTTCCGACACCATTTGTTCCTTTCGTTCTATTAACCCCTGGTCCGTAGACCTCACACTTCGCCGCGCTATGACCATTTCTTTTACACTTGTTGCAAAATTTGGTGCAGAACCCCGAGTGATTCTTTTCACACCTTTGGCATAGCTGCTTCTGATTGTTGTTGTTGTTGCGGTTATTATTGTTGTTGGGATGATTGTTGTAGTTGCTGTTGTTGTTGTTGTTGTTGTTGTTGTTGGGCCGTTTGTTGTAGTTGCGATTGATGTTACGATTGTTGGGATAATTGTTGCGATTATTGTTGTAATTGCTGTTGTTGTTGTATTGGTGATTCTTATCACCGTTTTCCTCCCACTTTCTTTTGACTTGCTTCACATTGGCCTCTTCAGCAGTCTGTTCTTTAATTCTTTCTTCAATCTGGTTCACTAGTTTGTGAGCCATTCTACATGCCTGTTGTATGGAGGCGGGCTCGTGTGAACTTATATCTTCTTGGATTCTTTTCGGTAATCCTTTCACAAACGCGTCGATCTTCTCTTCCTCATCTTCGAATGCTCCCGGACACAATAGGCACAATTCTGTGAATCGTCTTTCGTACGTGGTAATATCAAATCCTTGGGTTCGTAACCCTCTAAGTTCTGTCTTGAGCTTATTGACCTCGGTTCTGGGACGGTACTTCTAGTTCATCAAGTGCTTGAATGCTGACCACGGTAGTGCGTACGCATCATCTTGTCCCACTTGCTCTAGATAGGTATTCCACCATGTTAATGCAGAACCTGTGAAGGTATGCTTAGCGTACTTCACTTTGTCCTCTTCAGTACACTTACTTATGGCAAACACCGATTCAACCTTCTCGGTCCACCGTTTCAATCCGATCGGTCCTTCGATTCCATCAAATTCCAAAGGTTTGCAGGCAGTGAATTCTTTGTAGGTGCATCCTACACGATTTCCTGTACTGCTAGATCCAAGGTTATTATTGGTATGTAGCACAGCCTGTACTGCGGCTATGTTTGAAGCTAGAAAAGTACGGAATTCCTCTTCATTCATATTCACGGTGTGTCGAGTAGTCGGTGCCATTTCCTTCAAAATAGTTAAATGGAACAAGTTAATCATACAGAATATTAAGAGTAGTTAATAGTATTTCGTAGCATAATATGAACTCATTTATAAAAGCTTTTTCTTCATATTAGCGTTTTATAAGTTTAAATTCGGGTAGTACCTACCCGTTAAGTTCATACTTAGTAGCTAATATACAATTTAACTACTACAATTCTATATGAAAAACTGATTGTAATAATATTTCACGTTCAAACTTTTATACAATATTTTACAAACTTACAATACCGCTTATTTTACATAAAGCATAAAATATAGCACACAATAACTTTGATACAAGATAGTTGTGAAGACAATTCTAGCTAGTACACAAGTCGTTCGGCAAAGGCAATAAAGACACGTAATTCATACGTCCAGAAACAAGTCATGCATTCTGGTTTTACTAGGACTACTTCCCATCCTTGGTCTTGTGCAACATAACCGTTATGGCCGTTGATAAGACAGCGTGTTGTAACGTCATCAAAGGGACGAGGGTTACGTAATGTCCAACAGTCCCGTAATAATCTAAAAACCTCATTTCTTACCCCAATTACCGACTCCGTCACTTGTGGAAACGTTTTGTTTAATAGTTGTAGCCCGATGTTCTTGTTCTCACTTTGGTGAGAAGCGAACATTACTAATCCGTAAGCATAACATGCTTCTTTATGTTGCATGTTAGCCGCTTTTTCTAAATCACGAAGTCCAATATTCGGATATATTGAGTCAAAATAATTTCTTAACCCGTTGCGTAAAATAGCATTTGGGTTCCCCGCAATATATGCGTCAAAGTAAACACATCGTAACTTATGGGTTTCCCAATGTGATATCCCCCATCTTTCAAACGAAAGTCTCTTATAAACCAAGACATTCTTGGAACGTTCTTCGAATGTCTTACAAACTGATCTCGCCTTAAATAGTTGTGCCGAAGAATTCTGGCCGACTCTAGACAAGATTTCATCAATCATGTCTCCGGGTAGGTCTCTTAAAATATTGGGTTGTCTATCCATTTTGTGTTTTTAAACTGTAAAATAGACAAGAGTTAGTTTCATAAAAAAATACTTATTAATAAAAGCAATTTTTACATATATCATAAAGCATAAGAACACTATATTACATATATTACACCACACGAATACAACTATCTTATTCCGACTCGCTCGTTTCTTCTTCTTCGGTTTTGGTTCGTTTTGCCAAGTTTCTAGGGATATATGATGTTCCCCTAATACGAGCCGTCGTTGTCCACATTGGTTTAGAAAAACCTGGTGGTTTAGAGGTTCCCGGGTCATTGTTACAACTTAAGGACTTCGGGGGTTGACGATACATATAAAGTTCATCGGGGTTGGAATTAGATTTCTCTATTTTTATGCCCTTTCCCTTATTATTTTCTTTTGCCTTTTTAAATTCAGTTGGGGTAATTTCTATAACATCATCGGAATTCTCGTCGGAATCCGATTCATCGGAGAATTGGTAATCCTCCCAATATTTTGCTTCCTTGGCGGAAACACCATTGACCATAATTAACTTTGGTCGGTTGGTTGAGGATTTTCTTTTACTTAACCGTTTTATTATTTCCCCCACCGGTTCTATTTCTTCATCCGGTTCCGATTCTTCTTCCGGTTCCGATTCTTCTTCCGGTTCCGACTCTTCTTCCGGTTCTTCTTCGGGAACTTGTGAATCAGTCCACAAATCATTCCAATTTACATTTGACTCTTCATTATTATTAGGTGAGTCAATGGGACTTGTTCTAGAGGTAGACATCTATCACATAATATCAAACACGTTAAGAGATTAATATATCACATAATATTCATATGTTAAAAATATATAGTTTCCAACAAAAATGTTAAGCAATCATTTTTAAAGAAAACACGGTCGAAGTCCAGACTCACTAATGCATCCTAACAAACTCGATAAGACACACTAATGCAAATTTTCTGGTTCTCTAAGACCAACGCTCGGATACCAACTGAAATGTCCCGTTCTTATTGATTAAAAACGTTCCATATTAATTGATTTCGTTGCGAGGTTTTGACCTCTATATGAGACGTTTTTCAAAGACTGCATTCATTTTTAAAACAAACCATAACCTTTATTTCATAAATAAAGGTTTAAAAAGCTTTACGTAGATTATCAAATAATGATAATCTAAAATATCCTGTTTACACACGACCATTACATAATGGTTTACAATACAAATATGTTACATCGAAATCAGTTTCTTGAATGCAGTTTTTACACAATATCATACAAACATGGACTCCAAATCTTGTCCTTATTTTAGTATGCAACAGCGGAAGCTCTTAATATTCACCTGAGAATAAACATGCTTTAAACGTCAACAAAAATGTTGGTGAGTTATAGGTTTAACCTATATATATCAAATCGTAACAATAGACCACAAGATTTCATATTTCAATACACATCCCATACATAGAGATAAAAATCATTCATATGGTGAACACCTGGTAACCGACATTAACAAGATGCATATATATAAGAATATCCCCATCATTTCCGGGACACCCTTCGGATATGATATAAATTTCGAAGTACTAAAGCATCCGGTACTTTGGATGGGGTTTGTTAGGCCCAATAGATCTATCTTTAGGATTCGCGTCAATTAGGGTGTCTGTTCCCTAATTCTTAGATTACCAGACTTAATAAAAAGGGGCATATTCGATTTCGATAATTCAACCATAGAATGTAGTTTCATGTACTTGTGTCTATTTTGTAAATCATTTATAAAACCTGCATGTATTCTCATCCCAAAATATTAGATTTTAAAAGTGGGACTATAACTCACTTTCACATATTTTTACTTCGTCGGGAAGTAAGACTTGGCCACTGTTGATTCACGAACCTATAACAATATATACATATATATTAAAGTATGTTCAAAATATATTTACAACACTTTTAATATATTTTGATGTTTTAAGTTTATTAAGTCAGCTGTCCTCGTTAGTAACCTATAACTAGTTGTCCACAGTTAGATGTACAGAAATAAATCGATAAATATTATCTTGAATCAATCCACGACCCAGTGTATACGTATCTCAGTATTGATCACAACTCAAACTATATATATTTTGGAATCAACCTCAACCCTGTATAGCTAACTCCAACATTCACATATAGAGTGTCTATGGTTGTTCCGAAATATATATAGATGTGTCGACATGATAGGTCGAAACATTGTATACGTGTCTATGGTATCTCAAGATTACATAATATACAATACAAGTTGATTAAGTTATGGTTGGAATAGATTTGTTACCAATTTTCACGTAACTAAAATGAGAAAAATTATCCAATCTTGTTTTACCCATAACTTCTTCATTTTAAATCCGTTTTGAGTGAATCAAATTGCTATGATTTCATATTGAACTCTATTTTATGAATCTAAACAGAAAAAGTATAGGTTTATAGTCGGAAAAATAAGTTACAAGTCGTTTTTGTAAAGGTAGTCATTTCAGTCGAAAGAACGACGTCTAGATGACCATTTTAGAAAACATACTTCCACTTTGAGTTTAACCATAATTTTTGGATATAGTTTCATGTTCATAATAAAAATCATTTTCTCAGAATAACAACTTTTAAATCAAAGTTTATCATAGTTTTTAATTAACTAACCCAAAACAGCCCGCGGTGTTACTACGACGGCGTAAATCCGGTTTTACGGTGTTTTTCGTGTTTCCAGGTTTTAAATCATTAAGTTAGCATATCATATAGATATAGAACATGTGTTTAGTTGATTTTAAAAGTAAAGTTAGAAGGATTAACTTTTGTTTGCGAACAAGTTTAGAATTAACTAAACTATGTTCTAGTGATTACAAGTTTAAACCTTCGAATAAGATAGCTTTATATGTATGAATCGAATGATGTTATGAACATCATTACTACCTTAATTTCCTTGGATAAACCTACTGGAAAAGAGAAAAATGGATCTAGCTTCAACGGATCCTTGGATGGCTCGAAGTTCTTGAAGCAGAATCATGACACGAAAACAAGTTCAAGTAAGATCATCACTTGAAATAAGATTGTTATAGTTATAGAAATTGAACCAAAGTTTGAATATGATTATTACCTTGTATTAGAATGATAACCTACTGTAAGAAACAAAGATTTCTTGAGGTTGGATGATCACCTTACAAGATTGGAAGTGAGCTAGCAAACTTGAAAGTATTCTTGATTTTATGAAACTAGAACTTTTGGAATTTATGAAGAACACTTAGAACTTGAAGATAGAACTTGAGAGAGATCAATTAGATGAAGAAAATTGAAGAATGAAAGTGTTTGTAGGTGTTTTTGGTCGTTGGTGTATGGATTAGATATAAAGGATATGTAATTTTGTTTTCATGTAAATAAGTCATGAATGATTACTCATATTTTTGTAATTTTATGAGATATTTCATGCTAGTTGCCAAATGATGGTTCCCACATGTGTTAGGTGACTCACATGGGCTACTAAGAGCTGATCATTTGAGTGTATATACCAATAGTACATACATCTAAAAGCTGTGTATTGTACGAGTACGAATACGGGTGCATACGAGTAGAATTGTTGATGAAACTGAACGAGGATGTAATTGTAAGCATTTTTGTTAAGTAGAAGTATTTTGATAAGTGTATTGAAGTCTTTCAAAAGAGTATAAATACATATTAAAACACTACATGTATATACATTTTAACTGAGTCGTTAAGTCATCGTTAGTCGTTACATGTAAGTGTTGTTTTGAAACCTTTAGGTTAACGATCTTGTTAAATGTTGTTAACCCAATGTTTATAATATCAAATGAGATTTTAAATTATTATATTATCATGATATTATCATGTATGAATATCTCTTAATATGATATATATACATTAAATGTCTTTACAACGATAATCGTTACATATATGTCTCGTTTAAAAATCATTAAGTTAGTAGTCTTGTTTTTACATATGTAGTTCATTGTTAATATACTTTATGATATGTTTTATTATCATAGTATCATGTTAACTATATATATATATCCATATATATGTCATCATATAGTTTTTACAAGTTTTAACGTTCGTGAATCACCGATCAACTTGGGTGGTCAATTGTCTATATGAAACATATTTCAATTAATCAAGTCTTAACAAGTTTGATTGCTTAACATGTTGGAAACATTTAATCATGTAAATATCAATCTCAATTAATATATATAAACATGGAAAAGTTCGGGTCACTACAGCTATACAGGGTTGAGGTTGATTCCAAAATATATATAGTTTGAGTTGTGATCAATACTGAGATACGTATACACTGGGTCGTGGATTGATTCAAGATAATATTTATCGATTTATTTCTGTACATCTAACTGTGGACAACTAGTTGTAGGTTACTAACGAGGACAGCTGACTTAATAAACTTAAAACATCAAAATATATTAAAAGTGTTGTAAATATATTTTGAACATACTTTGATATATATGTATATATTGTTATAGGTTCGTGAATCAACCAGTGGCCAAGTCTTACTTCCCGACGAAGTAAAAATCTGTGAAAGTGAGTTATAGTCCCACTTTTAAAATCTAATATTTTTGGGATGAGAATACATGCAGGTTTTATAAATGATTTACAAAATAGACACAAGTACGTGAAACTACATTCTATGGTTGAATTATCAAAATCGAATATGCCCCTTTTTATTAAGTCTGGTAATCTAAGAATTAGGGAACATACACCCTAATTGATGCGAATCCTAAAGATAGATCTATCGGGCCCAACAAGCCCCATCCAAAGTACCGGATGCTTTAGTACTTCGAAATTTATATCATATCCGAAGGGTGTCCCTGAATGATGG
This sequence comes from Rutidosis leptorrhynchoides, assembly GCF_046630445.1. Taxonomy (NCBI): domain Eukaryota; kingdom Viridiplantae; phylum Streptophyta; class Magnoliopsida; order Asterales; family Asteraceae; genus Rutidosis; species Rutidosis leptorrhynchoides. The sequence goes on from NC_092343.1 coordinate 346,305,522, forward strand.
GGATATTCTTATATATGCATCTTGTTAATGTCGGTTACCAGGTGTTCACCATATGAATGATTTTTATCTCTATGTATGGGATGTGTATTGAAATATGAAATCTTGTGGTCTATTGTTACGATTTGATATATATAGGTTAAACCTATAACTCACCAACATTTTTGTTGACGTTTAAAGCATGTTTATTCTCAGGTGAATATTAAGAGCTTCCGCTGTTGCATACTAAAATAAGGACAAGATTTGGAGTCCATGTTTGTATGATATTGTGTAAAAACTGCATTCAAGAAACTGATTTCGATGTAACATATTTGTATTGTAAACCATTATGTAATGGTCGTGTGTAAACAGGATATTTTAGATTATCATTATTTGATAATCTACGTAAAGCTTTTTAAATCTTTATTTATGAAATAAAGGTTATGGTTTGTTTTAAAAATGAATGCAGTCTTTGAAAAACGTCTCATATAGAGATCAAAACCTCGCAACGAAATCAATTAATATGGAACGTTTTTAATCAATAAGAACGGGACATTTCAGTTGGTATCCGAGCGTTGGTCTTAGAGAACCAGAATTTTGTATTAGTGTGTCTTATCGAGTTTGTTAGGATGCATTAGTGAGTCTGGACTTCGACCGTGTTTACTTGAAAAATGATTGCTTAACAAATTTTGTTGGAAACTATATATTTTTAACATGTGAATATTATGTGATATATTAATCTCTTAACGCGTTTGATATTATGTGATAGATGTCTACCTCTAGAACAAGTCCCATTGACTCACCTAATAATAATGAAGAGTCAAATGTAAATTGGAATGATTCGTGGACTGATTCACAAGTTCCCGAAGAGGAACCGGAAGAAGAGTCGGAACCGGAAGAAGAATCGGAACCGGAAGAAGAATCGGAACCGGATGAAGAAATAGAACCGGTGGGGGAAATAATAAAACGGTTAAGTAAAAGAAAATCCTCAACCAACCGACCAAGGTTAATTATGGTCAATGGTGTTTCCGCCAAGGAAGCAAAATATTGGGAGGATTACCAATTCTCCGATGAAGCGGATTTCGACGAGAATTCCGATGATGTTATAGAAATTACCCCAACTGAATTTAAAAAGGCAAAAGAAAATAATAAGGGAAAGGGCATAAAAATAGAGAAATCTAATTCCAACCCCGATGAACTTTATATATATCGTCAACCCCCGAAGTCCTTAAGTTGTAACAATGACCCGGGAACCTCTAAGCCACCAGGTTTTTCTAAACCAATGTGGACAACGACGGCTCGTATTAGGGGAACATCATATATCCCTAGAAACTTGGCAAAACGAACCAAAACCGAAGAAGAAGAAACGAGCGAGTCAGAATAAGATAGTTGTATTCGTGTGGTGTAATATATGTAATATAGTGTTCTTATGCTTTATGATATATGTAAAAATTGCTTGTATTAATAAGTATTTTTTTATGAATCTAACTCTTGTCTATTTTACAGTTTAAAAACACAAAATGGATAGACAACCCAATATTTTAAGAGACCTACCCGGAGACATGATTGATGAAATCTTGTCTAGAGTCGGCCAGAATTCCTCGGCACAACTATTTAAGGCGAGATCAGTTTGTAAGACATTCGAAGAACGTTCCAAGAATGTCTTGGTTTATAAGAGACTTTCGTTTGAAAGATGGGGGATATCACATTGGGAAACCCATAAGTTACGATGTGTTTACTTTGACGCATATATTGCGGGGAACCCAAATGCTATTTTACGCAACGGGTTAAGAAATTATTTTGACTCAATATATCCGAATATTGGACTTCGTGATTTAGAAAAAGCGGCTAACATGCAACATAAAGAAGCATGTTATGCTTACGGATTAGTAATGTTCGCTTCTCACCAAAGTGAGAACAAGAACATCGGGCTACAACTATTAAACAAAACGTTTCCACAAGTGACGGAGTCGGTAATTGGGGTAAGAAATGAGGTTTTTAGATTATTACGGGACTGTTGGACATTACGTAACCCTCGTCCCTTTGACGACGTTACAACACGCTGTCTTATCAACGGCCATAACGGTTATGTTGCACAAGACCAAGGATGGGAAGTAGTCCTAGTAAAACCAGAATGCATGACTTGTTTCTGGACGTATGAATTACGTGTCTTTATTGCCTTTGCTGAACGACTTGTGTACTAGCTAGAATTATCTTCACAACTATCTTGTATCAAAGTTATTGTGTGCTATATTTCATGCTTTATGTAAAATAAGCGGTATTGTAAGTTTGTAAAATATTGTATAAAAGTTTGAACGCGAAATATTATTATAATCAGTTTTTCATATATAATTGTAGTAGTTGAATTGTATATTAGCTACTAAGTATGAACTTAACGGGTAGGTACTACCCGAATTTAAACTTATAAAACGCTAATATGAAGAAAAAACTTTTATAAATGAGTTCATATTATGCTACGAAATACTATTAACTACTCTTAATATTCTGTATGATTAACTTGTTCCATTTAACTATTTTGAAGGAAATGGCACCGACTACTCGACACACCGTGAATATGAATGAAGAGGAATTCCGTACTTTTCTAGCTTCAAACATAGCCGCAGTACAGGCTGCGCTACATACCAACAATAACCTTGGATCTAGCAGTACAGGAAATTGTGTAGGATGCACCTACAAAGAATTCACTGCCTGCAAACCTTTGGAATTTGATGGAACCGAAGGACCGATCGGATTGAAACGGTGGACCGAGAAGGTCAAATCGGTGTTTGCCATAAGTAAGTGTACTGAAGAGGACAAAGTAAAGTACGCTACGCATACCTTCACAGGTTCTGCGTTAACATGGTGGAATACCTATCTAGAGCAAGTGGGACAAGACGATGCGTACGCACTACCGTGGTCAGCATTCAAGCACTTGATGAATGAGAAGTACCGTCCCAGAACCGAGGTCAATAAGCTCAAGACAGAACTTAGAGGGTTACGAACCCAAGGATTTGATATTACCACGTACGAAAGACGATTCACAGAATTGTGCCTATTGTGTCCGGGAGCATTCGAAGATGAGGAAGAGAAGATCGACGCGTTTGTGAAAGGATTACCGGAAAGAATCCAAGAAGATATAAGTTCACACGAGCCCGCCTCCATACAACAGGCATGTAGAATGGCTCACAAACTCGTGAACCAAATTGAAGAAAGAATTAAAGAACAGACTGCTGAAGAGGCCAATGTGAAGCAAGTCAAAAGAAAGTGGGAGGAAAACGGTGATAAGAATCACCAATACAACAACAACAGCAATTACAACAATAATCGCAACAATTATCCCAACAATCGCAACATCAATCGCAACTACAACAAACGGCCCAACAACAACAACAACAACATCAACAGCAACTACAACAATCATCCCAACAACAATAATAACCGCAACAACAACAACAATCAGAAGCAGCTATGCCAAAGGTGTGAAAAGAATCACTCGGGGTTCTACACCAAATTTTGCAACAAGTGTAAAAGAAATGGTCATAGCGCGGCGAAGTGTGAGGTCTACGGACCAGGGGTTAATAGAACGAAAGGAACAAATGGTGTCGGAACGAGTAATGGCGGAGCAAGTAGTGTCGGAGCAAGTTATGCCAATGTAGTTTGTTATAAATGTGGAAAACCGGGCCACATTATTAGAAATTGCCCGAACCAGGAGAACACGAATGGACAAGGCCGTGGAAGAGTTTTCAATATTAATGCGGCAGAGGCACAGGAAGACCCGGAGCTTGTTACGGGTACGTTTCTTATTGACAATAAATCTGCTTACGTTTTATTTGATTCGGGTGCGGATAGAAGCTATATGAGTAGAGATTTTTGTGCTAAATTAAGTTGTCCATTGACGCCTTTGGATAGTAAATTTTTACTCGAATTAGCAAATGGTAAATTAATTTCAGCAGATAATATATGTCGGAATCGAGAAATTAAACTGGTTAGCGAAACATTTAAGATTGATTTGATACCAGTAGAGTTAGGGAGTTTTGATGTGATAATCGGTATGGACTGGTTGAAAGAAGTGAAAGCGGAGATCGTTTGTTACAAAAATGCAATTCGCATTATACAAGAAAAAGGAAAACCCTTAATGGTGTACGGAGAAAAGGGCAACACGAAGCTACATCTTATTAGTAATTTTAAGGCACAAAAACTAATAAGAAAAGGTTGCTATGCTGTTCTAGCACACGTCGAGAAAGTACAAACTGAAGAAAAGAGCATCAATGATGTTCCCGTCGCAAAAGAATTTCCCGATGTATTTCCGAAAGAATTACCGGGATTACCCCCACATCGATCCGTTGAATTTCAAATAGATCTTGTACCAGGAGCTGCACCAATAGCTCGTGCTCCTTACAGACTCGCACCCAGCAAGATGAAAGAACTACAAAGCCAATTACAAGAACTTTTAGAGCGTGGTTTCATTCGACCAAGCACATCACCGTGGGGAGCTCCTGTTTTGTTTGTCAAGAAGAAAGATGGTACATTCAGGTTGTGTATCGACTACCGAGAGTTGAACAAACTTACCATCAAGAACCGCTACCCACTACCGAGAATCGATGACTTATTTGATCAACTACAAGGCTCGTCTGTTTATTCAAAGATTGACTTACGTTCCGGGTATCATCAAATGCGGGTGAAAGAAGATGATATTCCAAAGACTGCTTTCAGAACATGTTACGGTCATTACGAGTTTATGGTCATGCCGTTTGGTTTAACTAATGCACCAGCTGTGTTCATGGACCTTATGAACCGAGTGTGTGGACCATACCTTGACAAGTTTGTCATTGTTTTCATTGATGACATACTTATTTACTCAAAGAATGACCAAGAACACGGTGAACATTTGAGAAAGGTGTTAGAAGTATTGAGGAAGGAAGAATTGTACGCTAAGTTTTCAAAGTGTGCATTTTGGTTGGAAGAAGTTCAATTCCTCGGTCACATAGTGAACAAAGAAGGTATTAAGGTGGATCCGGCAAAGATAGAAACTGTTGAAAAGTGGGAAACCCCGAAAACTCCGAAACACATACGCCAGTTTTTAGGACTAGCTGGTTACTACAGAAGGTTCATCCAAGACTTTTCCAGAATAGCAAAACCCTTGACTGCATTAACGCATAAAGGGAAGAAATTTGAATGGAATGATGAACAAGAGAAAGCGTTTCAGTTATTGAAGAAAAAGCTAACTACGGCACCTATATTGTCATTGCCTGAAGGGAATGATGATTTTGTGATTTATTGTGATGCATCAAAGCAAGGTCTCGGTTGTGTATTAATGCAATGAACGAAGGTGATTGCTTATGCGTCTAGACAATTGAAGATTCACGAACAAAATTATACGACGCATGATTTGGAATTAGGCGCGGTTGTTTTTGCATTAAAGACTTGGAGGCACTACTTATATGGGGTCAAAAGTATTATATATACCGACCACAAAAGTCTTCAACACATATTTAATCAGAAACAACTGAATATGAGGCAGCGTAGGTGGATTGAATTATTGAATAATTACGACTTTGAGATTCGTTACCACCCGGGGAAGGCAAATGTGGTAGCCGATGCCTTGAGTAGGAAGGACAGAGAACCCATTCGAGTAAAATCTATGAATATAATGATTCATAATAACATTACTACTCAAATAAAGGAGGCGCAACAAGGAGTTTTAAAAGAGGGAAATTTAAAGGATGAAATACCCAAAGGATCGGAGAAGCATCTTAATATTCGGGAAGACGGAACCCGGTATAGGGCTGAAAGGATTTGGGTACCAAAATTTGGAGATATGAGAGAAATGGTACTTAGAGAAGCTCATAAAACCAGATACTCAATACATCCTGGAACGGGGAAGATGTACAAGGATCTCAAGAAACATTTTTGGTGGCCGGGTATGAAAGCCGATGTTACTAAATACGTAGGAGAATGTTTGACGTGTTCTAAGGTCAAAGCTGAGCATCAGAAACCATCAGGTCTACTTCAACAACCCTAAATCCCGGAATGGAAATGGGAAAACATTACCATGGATTTCATCACTAAATTGCCAAGGACTGCAAGTGGTTTTGATACTATTTGGGTAATAGTTGATCGTCTCACCAAATCAGCACACTTCTTGCCAATAAGAGAAGATGACAAGATGGAGAAGTTAGCACGACTGTATTTGAAGGAAGTCATCTCCAGACATGGAATACCAATCTCTATTATCTCTGATAGGGATGGCAGATTTATTTCAAGATTCTGGCAGACATTACAGCAAGCATTAGGAACTCGTCTAGACATGAGTACTGCCTATCATCCACAAACTGATGGGCAGAGCGAAAGGACGATACAAACGCTTGAAGACATGCTACGAGCATGTGTTATTGATTTCGGAAACAGTTGGGATCGACATCTACCGTTAGCAAAATTTTCCTACAACAACAGCTACCATTCAAGCATTGAGATGGCGCCGTTTGAAGCACTTTATGGTAGAAAGTGCAGGTCTCCGATTTGTTGGAGTGAAGTGGGGGATAGACAGATTACGGGTCCGGAGATTATACAAGAAACTACCGAGAAGATCATCCAAATTCAACAACGGTTGAAAACCGCCCAAAGTCGACAAAAGAGCTACGCTGACATTAAAAGAAAAGATATAGAATTTGAAATTGGAGAGATGGTCATGCTTAAAGTTGCACCTTGGAAAGGCGTTGTTCGATTTGGTAAACGAGGGAAATTAAATCCAAGGTATATTGGACCATTCAAGATTATTGATCGTGTCGGACCAGTAGCTTACCGACTAGAGTTACCTCAACAACTCGCGGCTGTACATAACACTTTCCACGTCTCGAATTTAAAGAAATGTTTTGCTAAAGAAGATCTCACTATTTCGTTAGATGAAATCCAAATCAACGAAAAACTTCAATTCATCGAAGAACCCGTCGAAATAATGGATCGTGAGGTTAAAAGACTTAATCAAAACAAGATACCAATTGTTAAGGTTCGATGGAATGCTCGTAGAGGACCCGAGTTCACCTGGGAGCGTGAAGATCAGATGAAGAAGAAATACCCGCATCTATTTCCAGAAGATTCGTCAACACCTTCAACAGCTTAAAATTTCAGGACGAAATTTATTTAACGGGTAGGTACTGTAGTGACCCGAAATTTTCCATGTTTATATATATTAATTGAGATTGATATTTACATGATTAAATGTTTCCAACATGTTAAGCAATCAAACTTGTTAAGACTTGATTAATTGAAATATGTTTCATATAGACAATTGACCACCCAAGTTGACCGGTGATTCACGAACGTTAAAACTTGTAAAAACTATATGATGACATATATATGGATATATATATATATATAGTTAACATGATACTATGATAAGTAAACATATCATTAAGTATATTAACAATGAACTACATATGTAAAAACAAGACTACTAACTTAATGATTTTTAAACGAGACATATATGTAACGATTATCGTTGTAAAGATATTTAATGTATATATATCATATTAAGAGATATTCATACATGATAATATCATGATAATATAATAATTTAAAATCTCATTTTATATTATAAACATTGGGTTAACAACATTTAACAAGATCGTTAACCTAAAGGTTTCAAAACAACACTTACATGTAACGACTAACGATGACTTAACGACTCAGTTAAAATGTATATACATGTAGTGTTTTAATATGTATTTATACACTTTTGAAAGACTTCAATACACTTATCAAAATACTTCTACTTAATAAAAATGCTTACAATTAGATCCTCGTTCAGTTTCATCAACAATTCTACTCGTATGCACCCGTATTCGTACTCGTACAATACACAGATTTTAGATGTATGTACTATTGGTATATACACTCCAATGATCAGCTCTTAGCAGCCCATGTGAGTCACCTAACACATGTGGGAACCATCATTTGGCAACTAGCATGAAATATCTCATAAAATTACAAAAATATGAGTAATCATTCATGACTTATTTACATGAAAACAAAATTACATATCCTTTATATCTAATCCATACACCAACGACCAAAAACACCTACAAACACTTTCATTCTTCAATTTTCTTCATCTAATTGATCTCTCTCAAGTTCTATCTTCAAGTTCTAAGTGTTCTTCATAAATTCCAAAAGTTCTAGTTTCATAAAATCAAGAATACTTTCAAGTTTGCTAGCTCACTTCCAATCTTGTAAGGTGATCATCCAACCTCAAGAAATCTTTGTTTCTTACAGTAGGTTATCATTCTAATACAAGGTAATAATCATATTCAAACTTTGGTTCAATTTCTATAACTATAACAATCTTATTTCAAGTGATGATCTTACTTGAACTTATTTTCGTGTCATGATTCTGCTTCAAGAACTTCGAGCCATCCAAGGATCCATTGAAGCTAGATCCATTTTTCTCTTTTCCAGTAGGTTTATCCAAGGAACTTAAGGTAGTAATTATGTTCATAACATCATTCGATTCATACATATAAAGCTATCTTATTCGAAGGGTTAAACTTGTAATCACTAGAACATAGTTTAGTTAATTCTAAACTTGTTCGCAAACAAAAGTTAATCCTTCTAACTTGACTTTTAAAATCAACTAAACACATGTTCTATATCTATATGATATGCTAACTTAATGATTTAAAACCTGGAAACACGAAAAACACCGTAAAACTGGATTTACGCCGTCGTAGTAACACCGCGGGCTGTTTTGGGTTAGTTAATTAAAACTATGATAAACTTTGATTTTAAAGTTGTTATTCTGAGAAAATGATTTTTATTATGAACATGAAACTATATCCAAAAATTATGATTAAACTCAAAGTGGAAGTATGTTTTCTAAAATGGTCATCTAGACGTCGTTCTTTCGACTGAAATGACTACCTTTACAAAAACGACTTGTAACTTATTTTTCCGACTATAAACCTATACTTTTCTGTTTAGATTCATAAAATAGAGTTCAATATGAAACCATAGCAATTTGATTCACTCAAAACGGATTTAAAATGAAGAAGTTATGGGTAAAACAAGATTGGATAATTTTTCTCATTTTAGCTACGTGAAAATTGGTAACAAATCTATTCCAACCATAACTTAATCAACTTGTATTGTATATTATGTAATCTTGAGATACCATAGACACGTATACAATGTTTCGACCTATCATGTCGACACATCTATATATATTTCGGAACAACCATAGACACTCTATATGTGAATGTTGGAGTTAGTTATACAGGGTTGAGGTTGATTCCAAAATATATATAGTTTGAGTTGTGATCAATACTGAGATACGTATACACTGGGTCGTGGATTGATTGAAGATAATATTTATCGATTTATTTCTGTACATCTAACTGTGGACAACTAGTTGTAGGTTACTAACGAGGACAGCTGACTTAATAAACTTAAAACATCAAAATATATTAAAAGTGTTGTAAATATATTTTGAACATACTTTGATATATATGTATATATTGTTATAGGTTCGTGAATCAACCAGTGGCCAAGTCTTACTTCCCGACGAAGTAAAAATCTGTGAAAGTGAGTTATAGTCCCACTTTTAAAATCTAATATTTTTGGGATGAGAATACATGCAGGTTTTATAAATGATTTACAAAATAGACACAAGTACGTGAAACTACATTCTATGGTTGAATTATCAAAATCGAATATGCCCCTTTTTATTAAGTCTGGTAATCTAAGAATTAGGGAACAGACACCCTAATTGACGCGAATCCTAAAGATAGATCTATCGGGCCCAACAAGCCCCATCCAAAGTACCGGATGCTTTAGTACTTCGAAATTTATATCATATCCGAAGGGTGTCCCGGAATGATGGGGATATTCTTATATATGCATCTTGTTAATGTCGGTTACCAGGTGTTCACCATATGAATGATTTTTATCTCTATGTATGGGATGTGTATTGAAATATGAAATCTTGTGGTCTATTGTAACGATTTGATATATATAGGTTAAACCTATAACTCACCAACATTTTTGTTGACGTTTAAAGCATGTTTATTCTCAGGTGAATATTAAGAGCTTCCGCTGTTGCATACTAAAATAAGGACAAGATTTGGAGTCCATGTTTGTATGATATTGTGTAAAAACTGCATTCAAGAAACTGATTTCGATGTAACATATTTGTATTGTAAACCATTATGTAATGGTCGTGTGTAAACAGGATATTTTAGATTATCATTATTTGATAATCTACGTAAAGCTTTTTAAACCTTTATTTATGAAATAAAGGTTATGGTTTGTTTTAAAAATGAATGCAGTCTTTGAAAAACGTCTCATATAGAGGTCAAAACCTCGCAACGAAATCAATTAATATGGAACGTTTTTAATCAATAAGAACGGGACATTTCAGTTATTATCGTCGTTCTAGTTTTATCTTATTATTATTATTATCTTTATCAATAAAAGGATTTATATTTAAAAATTGTTATTTTTTTATTACTATCGTTATTATCGTTAAAGTTATAATTAGTATTATTATTATTATCCAATTATTATTATTATTATTATTATTATTGGTATTATTATTATTATTATCATTATTAATATATATATCATTATTTAAAAATGGTTATTGTTATTGTTATTATTATTATTACTATATTATCATTAAGATAATTATTAGTATTATCGTTAATAATGTTATAGTAACTATCATTATTAATATTAGTGTAATTAAAACAAATATTTGTAACACCTAATTATTTTGATTACTATTATTATCATTATTACGAACACGATATAAAAGACGATTAAAAGCTATTAAACGAAACGATTAGGAAATAATGGGTAAGAGTATCATGATGAAATTAAAATATTATAAGATATTGATTTAGATAAAATTATCGTTCTTATTATTTTTATCATTACTATTATTATTAAAATTATCGTTAGTATTAAAACTATCATTTTAACAAAAATTATCATTTTAATAGAAATGTCATTGTTACTATAAAATATCATTATTATTATTATTTTAAATAGAATTATTATTTTAAAGATAATATTAAAAATTATCGTAAATATTAAAGTTATCATAATTAGAATTATCGTTTTATCATAATGTCATCTTAGTAATTATAAATATTGATATTTTATAATAATAATAATTATTACAAAATAATACAACTTTTACTTACTATCATTATAGATATTATTTTATCAAATAAATATTTGATACAAACATATTTTACTACGTGTAATAACTTACTTTAATAATACCTATCATATTATCTTTATAATATTAAATAAACCCTATAAATTTTATTACTTAATATATATAAAAGTATATTTTATTATATAAATATAATATAAAATTTTATTTATTAATAAATAAATTATATTATTTACTCTAATAAATCTTTTAAAAATATTTAAAAATATAAAACGACGATATTTAAACTATATATTAATCATATATAGATTTTTGGAAATTATTTTGAGTCAAATTTACTTTTGTTGACTTTTGCATATTAGTCTCGAGCATTAGGATTGTGGTACACTTTGACTTGACCTAATTTGTTAGACAAATATTGACCAACACATAAATATATATAATTAATTTAGGTTCGTGAATCCGAGGCCAACCTTGCACTTGTTCAATGACGTTATATGTATTTTTACTACGAAATACAGTATGGTAAGTTTCATTATTCCCTTTTTATATACATTTTGGGCTGAGAATACATGCAAATGCTTTATTAACTGTTTTACAATATTTATATGCGTGAGTTTCATTTGCTCCCTTTTACTCTTTACGTTTTTGGGCTGAAAATACATGCAAATGCTTTATTAACTGTTTTACAATATTTATATGCGTGAGTTTTCATTACTCCCTTTTTATATATATTTTTGGGACTGAGAATACATGCAAATGCTTTATTAACTGTTTTACAATAATTATATGCGTGAGTTTCATTTGCCTTTTTACCCTTTATATTTTTGGGACTGAGAATACATGCGCTTTTATAAATGTTTGACAAAATAGACACAAGTAATTGAAACTACATTCTATGGTTGAATTATCGAAATCGAATATGCCCCTTTTTATTAAAGTCTGGTAATCTAAGAATTAGGGAACAGACACCCTAATTGACGCGAATCCTAAAGATAGATCTATTGGGCCTAACAAACCCCATCCAAAGTACCGGATGCTTTAGTACTTCGAAATTTATATCATGTCCGAAGGAGGATCCCGGAATGATAGGGGATATTCTTATATGTATCTAGTTAATGTCGGTTACCAGGTGTTCACCATATGAATGACTATTTTTTTGTCTCTATGCATGGGACGTATATTTATGAGAACTGGAAATGAAATTCTTGTGGTCTATTAAAATGATGGAAATAAATGATTATGATAAACTAATGAACTCACCAACCTTTTGGTTGACACTTTAAAGCATGTTTATTCTCAGGTGTGTTAAACGAATCTTCCGCTGTGCATTTGCTCATTTTAAAGATATTACTTGGAGTCTTTCATAGCATATTTCGAAGAACGTTGCATTCGAGTCATTGAGTTCATCAAAGATTATTATTAAATCAATTTATAGTTGGATAGTGGATATTATGAAATGGTATGCATGCCTGTCAATTTTTGATGTAAAGAAAGATTGTCTTTTAAAAACGAATGCAATGTTTGTAAAATGTATCATATAGAGGTCAAATACCTCGCAATGTAATCAACTATTGTGAATCGTTTATAATGTATATGAACGGGTCCTTTCACAAATTACGCCGACCCATAAAACCAAAGTTGTAGCCCTCTGAAATATGGACGTTTGGGCTTTTGAATCACCACAATCGGAGGTCGTAAGCTCGAGTTATGACCAAAATGGTGACAGCTCGTAGGAGTTGATTTTTCAGCATTTTCAGCGTCTTTTATCTTCTTTTCGAGCAATCTTCTTCATTATTTAATATACATGAAAACCCACAGAAAAACTTCATTTCCACCATTAACATTACATAAAATCCTTGTCATAAATCATCATTCCGAGCATAAATTAGGAACCGATCAAACCCCCGAACTTAACTTTGTTTGTCCTCAAACAAATCACTATTTATATCGAATAACTTATAAGCCTTCTTTAAAATCTTCAAACCTTAATACTTCTCTTGAAAAATTTCAAACTTGAATCATGTCTTTGAACTTGAATGTGCAATTTTTGTCAAACAAGTATAAGAATACCAAATGTGAATCAATGAACCAATGGACCCAAGGTTGAAAAAGGGGGATATGGTTGTATTAATGTTTAAGACAACTACTCCCAAATGCACCCGTTTATCTCTTGTGGTCTATAGTGAGCACATTTGAAAGAAAGTTATTGGTATTATTCGCCCCTAAGTGGCTCTAGTTTTTTTTTGCTTTAGCCCCAAATAGCTCTAGTTTTGTGAAATGTTATGTGCTCTTAATGTTGCATTGGTAATGAGCAACCGCACTGACAACATATTATCCTGTTATATCACCTTTCAACGAATTATCTCTTGGTTGGAACGAGAAACGATGAGATAGCACTTGTCAATTGTGATAGTTTAATGTCATCCACAACCAATCTGTAATGATCAGCGACAAAAGAGCATGTATCAAACCCTAACAAAATCTTTCCGGGTTAGAAAAAGATGGGAATGATACAGGAATGTCATCTTGTACACTTCAATTCATGGGTAAAAATTTCGAAGACTAGGCTATCGCGTGGGACAGATCCTGTCACAACCCGAAAATTTCCGCCCAAATTTAAACTTAATCTTTGCATGATAACACAATGTTGACATGATAAGCAATGAATTTTGACAAGTTTTAAAACTTTTGAAAAGATTTTTATACAAACGATTGACCACTCATTTGTCCGACGATTCACGAACGTCATAACTTGTATTAATTATATATTTGTGAATATATTTGTGAATATATTTGTGAATATATATGGTTATATATATATATATATATATATATATATATATAACTTGAAAATATGATAATTAAGTATCTCTTTAAATATATTAACAAAGTGTTATATACATATTTTGATACTACTAACTTAAGGGTTTTGAAACAATATATATATTTAACATTTAACGACGTAATAACTCTTAAGTTAAATTGAATTAATATGTATTGTATTAAGTGTATTAATACATACTTAAAAGACTTGAATACTTACATTAACTTACTTATACTCAATAAAGATAGCTATACTCATATTCCCATTCAATTTTATCAAGAATTCTACTCGTATTTATACATTATTTATACTCATATTATGCGCAGCTTCTAGACGTATTACGATTACTATATACCAATAGGAAAACATCATTTTTACCCATTAAACATGGAAAAACATGCGGGGTTTAATTCTTGGCATCTTATATCATGTATTTTAGCAAAATAACAAACTTAAGAATCCTTATTTTGATTCCAAACCTCACGTCCATAAACAACACACACATACATCATTTTATTTCATTTTTCTTTCAATTTTTCTTAAGCTTTAACTCTCTCTAAACACAACTACTCAAGAACTCAGAAACTATAGATCATCTTCATCAAAAACTAGATCAAAATCCAATCTATAATCATCATAAAAAGAATCATTCAAGAACACATCAAGATAGTTATTCAATTTCAAGAAGATTACTTTCAAGATTTTAATCCATTTCAAAAACTCTTTTAAGATCAAGAAATTCCATTCAATCTCAGCAACTTCTCATTCTTAATCAAGGTAATAACCATATTCAAACTTTGGTTCAATTCATATAATCATAACTATCTTAAATCAAGGTAGTAATCTTACTTGAATTTTTGTTCATTCCAAGCTTCCACTTCAAAATTTTCCAAGCTTCAAGAACACCATCAAGCTCAAGATATTTTTCTTATTTTTTCAGTAACTATACTATTTTGACTTGAGGTAATAACCTTAATCAAAATCTTATTCAATTTTTATCTATATAGCTATCTTAATAAGAGTATATAACTTGTAATAACTAGAACATAATTTGGTTAATTCTAAACTTGTTTGCAAACTAAGTTAATCCTTCTAAATTGACTTTAAAAACACTTATTAATATGTATTATGACACTATATAAGTTATTATAAGGATATATAACTTGTATATATGAAGAACACCTAAAAACTTAATGTACGCCGTTATTGTTAAACCGGGGTTTATTTTGGGTTGGATTTTATAAACCTATCTTAAACTTTGAATTAGAAATATATATTCTAGAAATATTTTATTTATATGGACATGATAACATATCCAAAATTCATGGTTTAACTCAAAGTGGAAGCATGTTTTTCAAATTGATTGTCAAGATGTCAAACTTACGACGGATATGACCACCATCATCTAATTCATATATAAACTTTGATCCCGACTATAAACCTGTACTTTTTCAGTTTAGTTTCGAAAAATATACTTCATAAGGAAAGCATAGCAACTTGAATCACTCAAAACCGATTTGTAACGAAGAAATTATGGGTAAAACAATATTGGTTAGGAATGAAGATTTTTAGCTATGGTTTCAATCACATAAAAACTATACTAACCATTTCCTAGCTAAATTTTCCTATATCCTACATATATTTAAACATGTCATGACTACTTCCTTGTAGGTATATAGAATATATTAGACTTGGTTAATTCTAAGACAATATAAGTATATTCTTGATTAATTAAGACACGACGTAAACGATGTTTTGATAAATCATAAGATAACATGTATATAATATGTTTTGATAAATCATAAGACAACACACACACACACACACACACACACACACACACACATATATATATATATATATATATATATATATATATATATATATATATATATATATATATATATATATATATATATATATATATATATATATATATATATATATATGTGTGTGTGTGTGTGTGTGTATGTGTGTGTGTTTCCATAATTCATAAGACAACATGTATATAATACGTCTTGGCTAATTCTAAGATAATATGTATACAATGGGTCTTGATTGATTCTAAAACAATATGTATACGATGGGTCCTGATTGACTCTAAAACAATATGCATAAAATGGGTCGTGATTGACTCTAAAACAATATGCAAAAAATGGGTCGTGATTGAGTCTAAAACAATAAGTATACAACACATCTTGATTAATTCTAAGGTTATATATTGGACTATTGGATTATTGGACGATTATTGTACTACTAACTTGACAACTTAAAAGTATCATATAAGTATGATATAATTATTATTCGAATATAATTGTAGTATATTTGATATATATTATTATTATAGGTTCGTGAATCTGTCGAAGGCCGAGTCATATTTTTCAATGTATTGAAAAATCATATTATTTACCCTCTACATTTTACAAGTGAGTTTATAGTTCCTTTTTTTAAATGTGTTTGCAATATATATTTTTGGGATGAGAATACATGCGTTGTTTTTATAAATATTTTACGAAATAGACACAAGTACTTGAAAATAAATTCTAGGATTGAGATTGTTATTATATAAATGTCAGATTAGTCATTTATTCCGGATATCCCTTTGTTGCTTGGTAACTTAGTTATTAGTGAACGCCACTAATAAGCGCGAATCCTAAACATAGATCTATTGGGTTTGACAACCCCATTCTGGAATTTGGAATGCTTTAGTACTTCGTAATATTGTACACCGTGATGGCGGTGACAAGCATCTTCACGATTTGGAGATGTGGGCAGGGATTATTCTATAATGCATTCTATTAATGTTGGTTACCAGGCACTCAATGTAGAATGATTTTTATACACGAGATATGTGTATTGTTTTCGTACGTGAGTACGGTAAAATATGAATATGAAATCTTGTGGTCTATTAAAACTATTGAAAATCATTGATTATGATAAACCTATGAACTCACCAACCTTTTGGTTGGCAATTTTAAGCATGTTTAATTCTCAGGTATTAAAGAAATCTTCCGTTGTGCATTTGCTCATTTTAAAGATATTAAATGGAGTCGTTCATAACATATTTTCAAAGACGCTGCATTCAAATCGTTTGAGTTCAAAAAGATTGTTATTAAATAAATGTCAGATTAGTCATTTATATTTTGGGAAATATATTTATATGATTTATATGGAATGTATATATTTTGGAATGGTATGCATATTTGAAAACTTTCGTTGAAATGAAAGTATGTCTTTTAAAATGAATGCAATGTTTACAAAACATATCATATAGTGGTCAATACCTCTCAATGAAATCGACTAATGATGTACTACGTCTATAGGGATATGGACGGGTCCTTTCAGTTGGTATCAGAGCAGAGGTCTTAGGGAACCAGTTTTGCATTAGTATGTCTAACGGATTTTTGTTAGGACACAATAGTGAGTCTGGACTTTGACCGTGTCTGCATATTAAAAGTTTTCTTATTAGTCTTGTCGAAAATTACATGTTTATCACCCTTAAGTCTAGAAGCGTGTTTATGCATTTATTTGCATACACTGTGTATAGACGAATCATATCTCATCATATTTAGTATAGTTGATGTTATTTGGCGCTTTCTGTAATTCCCTCTTAAACTTAAGTGATCCTGGTATTATATATATATATATATATATATATATATATATATATATATATATATATATATATATATATATATATATATATATATATATATATATATATGCATATTATGCATTGAGGAGATAATCCAATCATCGTTTCCTATCAACAAACCTCTTCATATCAAGAATCCTTCCTCTGATCGTGTAAGATGGATCCTGCAACAAATTCGAGTTGCTCGGATTCCGAAAGCTATTATGATATGGAAGTTCATTTAAGCTCCAAGAGCAGTGTAACCGTTATGAATCAAACAATTAGTCAACATCAATACTGGATGAATTGGGGATGGGTTCGTGGACGACTTAATCAGTTCAGACAGGAAGAAGGTGATCCTTTTCATGAACCAAATTCGCCTCTCGGTGGAGAACCTGAAGCACTTACTGGTGAACCTGTTCGTAACACCATTTTCTCTCTCCTTTCCAAGATATGTCGTCATGAGTATAATATTACTAATATTATTGAGGCTTTATGACCCCTACTCTGCATCAATAATCAACCAAACTTAGTAGATGAAATTAATAAACTTCGTGCCCGAGTGGTGGCACTAGAGAATATGGTGCAAAATTTACAAGCACCACCCGCACCACCAGCATCAGCACCAACAGCAGCAACAGTACCACCAACAACAACATCAGCATCATCACAAGCCTCAACATCACAATTTGTACCTTGAGCATCAGCATCATACGCACCATAGACACCGAGGAATAACAATAAAGATGAATGATGAAGTATTGATTCATAACTTTGTTTACGTTGGAGAAATATTCCGCAGTGATTATGTAATCTCTAAAGTTTTAGGGATTATTCATTTCTAGTTTCAACTGTAAACCAAATGAGTTTAATATAATATTAACTCAATAACTCCATTTTTATATCTAAATAAAATATACATATACGTATATTTTTGTAAAGACTGTAATAAAAATTCTTTTGTACAAACTATTACTTGTCACAACCCGAAAATTTCTGACTAAATTTAAACTTCATCTTTACATGATAATACTCTTCTGACATGATAAGCAATGAATTTTGACAAGTTTTAAAACTTTTGAAACGAGTTTTATACAAACAATTGACCACCCATTTGTCCGACGATTCATGAACGTCATAACTTGTATTAATTACATATTTGTGTGAGTGTATACATATAAAACTTGAAAATATGATAATTAAATATCTCATTAAGTATATTAACAAAGTATTATATATATATTTTCATACTACTAACTTAAAGAGTTTTCGAACAATATATATGGTACTATTTAAACGATTAAGTAAGTTATGTTGAAATGTATTTATATATAATGTATTATGAGTATAAATACATCCTTAAAAGTATTGAATACACTTTATAATATACAAATACATATAAAGGATAGCTATACTCGTATTTTCGTTCATTTCTTTCAAGAATTCTACTCGTATTTATACGGTATTTATACACGCATTATACGCAGTTTCTATAAGTATTTACTATTGATATATATCAATAGAAATCTGCATTAATGGAGTATTATGTCATGCATGACTTCATACAATTTAACTTATACTAGATATTTATCAAAAACAACAAAAATCAACATATATATATATATATATATATATATATATATATATATATATATATATATATATATATATATATATATATATATATATATATATATATATATATATACATACTTCCTTATAATTTTGATTTCAAATTTGTAACACCCCAGCTTAACATGACCACAATATTGTCCGCTTTGCCCGCAAGCGTACGGCTTTTTCTTGGCGACCACACACGAGAAGCACTTTCCCAGGAGGTCACCCATCCTAGTAGTGCTCTCGCCCGAGCACGCTTAACTGTAGCGTACTCACACATCTGCTCTGCATGTGGTCCCAAAACGCGTTGTGTCATTTAAGCGTGAGTATTACCTTATAATCCCATGATCACTCATGTCTGTGGGCAATGTGGGATTTGCCTAGGGTGTTACATTCACCCCCCAGGGACTCATCGTCCTCGATGAGGTTTGCCCCATCACCCCCAACGGCACATGAGTGGCTCTGATACCATTCTGAAATATAGTTGGGGACAACCACCATCCCACCCAGTGCCTTTCAAGCTAACCGCCTGGTGACCACTGAGTGTACCTCAGATACTGATTTTAGGGCCTGCCTCTCAGCTACTGCCAACCCTCGTAAGGGATCGCAAGGAGTAAGAGCCAATGCTTCGTCACAGGTAACACTGTGAGAACCTCCTTTACGACTAACCCGCCACACATGGATGGCGTTATACCAGCTCTTATACCATTCTGTAACACCCCAGCTTAACATGACCACAATATTGCCCGCTTTGCCCGCAGGCGCACGGCTTTTTCTTGGCCACCACACACGAGAAGCACTTTCCCAGGAGGTCACCCATCCTAGTAGTGCTCTCGCCCGAGCACGCTTAACTGTAGCGTACTTACACATCTGCTCTGCATGTGGTCCCAAAACGCATTGTGTCATTTAGCCGTGAGTATTACCTTATAATCCCATGATCACTCATGACTGTGGACGATGTGGGATTTGCCTAGGGTGTTACAAAATTTTTCTTAAGTTTTTTCTCTAGATTAACTCTCTAAAAACACTCTCTATTCTTCTATCTTCATTTTCTAATAAACCTTCATCGTCTACATCAAAAGCTAGCTTAAAAACAATCCATAAACACCTTCGATTAAGTAATCAATAACACTTACTTTGGTTCAAGTTTTGCTTCCAAATTTGATTTTCTGTAAGCAACCTTTCAAGGAGTCTTTCAAGTCCTAGAAACCTTATTTAATCTTAGCAACATCCCTTCTTAAATCAAGGTATTAATCTTACTCAAAGCCTTATTCAATTCATATAATTATAGCTATCTATATAAGAGATCATAACTAATAACAACTAGAACATAGTTTGGTTGATTCTAAACTAATCTAATCTTTCTAACTTAACTCTAATAACACATATTTATATGTATAATGATGTTATAAAAGGTTTTTATAAAAACTTATATCTTGTACGTATGAAGAACACCTTAAAAGTTTAACATACATAGATTAGTCTCCATTCGGTAAAAGCGGGCTGTTTTGGATTGGAAATTAAAAATCTATATTAGACTTTGAGTTTGAGGCTAAGACTCTGGAAATATCTTAATATATGTAAATATGACTTCCAGTAATTTTTTTCATGATTTTATACAAAGCGGAAGTATTTTATCAAAAATCATATATTGGGTGGATGCCGGGATTCTTCCAAATCTGTCCACCGGAACAAAAAGAGGGTAAAGCACTAAAAATGAATACACTGGCTGAAATTTTTTATTTTGTGTTAAAAACTAGACTCCATAACGAGTCCATAGCAATTTGATTCACTTTAAACGGAGTTGTAATGAATATTTTATGAGCAAAACAAAATATGCTAGATTTAAAGTTGTATGGACGAAATTCATCATATAAACTATATTAACCATTTCCTTGCTAACTTTTACCATAACATATATATATTTGGACATGCTATCAGTACTATAACAAAATATTATAATCTTGATTAATTCTGAGATTGTATATATATAATAATCTTGGTTCATTCCAAAACAACACGTATACAATAAGTTTTGATAAATCCTAAGACAACACGTATACAATAAGTCTTGGTTAATTCTAAGATAATACGTATACAATACATCTCTGGATTGATAGAAAGACAATACCTATACAATACGTCTTAGGGTAATTCTAAGATTATATATACACACACACACACACACACACACACACACACCGATTATCAGAATGTTGGACATTTCGAACTATTTTGGACTACTAACAAAGGACTACTAACATAAAAATGTTAAAAATTATTATATAAGTATTCTATGAACTTGATTTATTTATTTTGTTCATATAAGTATTATTTTCTGAATCATTACTATTATTATAGGTTCGTGGATCCAAGCACGTCGGCCATATTTTAATAAGTTGAAAACTTATTACTTCTTTATTTTACTAGAGTGAGTTATAGTCCCAGTTTTACTATCTATAAATGTTTTTGGGATGAGGATCTATGCTATTTTTCTAATGTTTTACAAAATATACAGAAATGATGAAAAATATATTCTACGATTGAGAATTGTTATACTGGATATCCTTATTGTAAGCATGGTAACTAAATAATTAGCGCGAATCCTAAAGGTAGATCTATTGGGTTTGACAATCCAATTCTAGAATTTTGGAATGCTTTGGTACTTCGATTTTGTATACATAATGCGGCTTGTATGCTAAGGGATATTACTATACGTTATGTTAAAGTTGGTTACTAGGCAACTCAACGTTAGAATGATTTTATACACTAGATATGTGTATGGTATTTATGAAAATGAAATCTTGTGGCATGTTGATATAATTTATTATATAGGTTAAACCTATGACTCACCAACATTTTTGTTGACGTTTTAGTATGTTTTATTCTCAGGTAAATATTAAAAACTTCTGCTGTTTATGGTCAAGATTTGGGAGTCAGCATGTTTGTATCATATTAATAAACTTGCATTCGGAGAGATTATGTCTTTTGTAATATATTGTAATGGTTATGTTGTGTAAAATTATGTATTTTGAGATTGTCGATGATCGACAATCTATTTTATGTCATTTAGACCTTTATTGATATAATAAAGGTTATGGTTTGTTTAAAAAAAAATGCAAGATTTGAAAAACGTATCATATAGAGGTCAAAACCTCGCAACGAAACCAAATTAAAATAAAACGTTTATAATCGATATGAACGGGATATTTCAGTTGGTATCAAAAAGTAATATTGAATGTGATGTTTATAAGATCGACGTTTGAGGTTTTAAATGAAATCCTTGCGAGTGATTGTCGATTATCTTCAATGAATTTTCTAATGTGATTATGAAAATCATATGAAAAATCTACGTTCTTAGCGTAATAATAGATAATAAGATGCATGCTTTCATGTAAGACCCTAATCCTGTTTCTGACTTTTTAGTTGTTTGGGACGCCGTCCAGGATGGTGGGACGCCGTCCAGATGTTAACGGCTGGACGCCGTCCAGAAATTGGGACGCCGTCCAGTTTGTCTGTCGGGCCAGCTGGGTTATTTTAAGATTTTTAGAGGGGCAAAATGGTATTTTCACTTATGAAACGAGTTAAGGCCACAAGATCAGTTCTAGGAGCCTCATTTGCTCCACTAACACCCACATAAATACTCTCATCTTGTTCTAGTGAGAGAGCAAGGGTTTTAGAGAGAGAGAGAGAGAGAGGTTAATTTGGAGAAGTAGGAGTCGGATTCTCGCAAAAGCTCGGGTTCTAAATTTGTTCATCTCGCTCCTAGCTACGTTGTGTTGGTATTGGTAAGCTCAAACTCCGAATTTCATTGTTTAGATTTGATATTCAATTTAGGGTTTTGAGCTAGTTTGTTGTACAACCCTTTTAGATGATGAAATGGGTTTATAGTGACTTGTTATTCTTGTCACTTGGCGGGTTTTGGGTCGGTTGACGTTTTGGCCTTGATTAGGCTTTGATTTAGAGTTTAATCACTTGGATTAGTGATTATGGAAGTGATGGAACCCTTTTTGGGTGAGTTTGGTTAACTAATTTTGAAATGGGTCAAAATTAGGGTTTTGGTGTCAAAATGGGTATGACCCGTGTTTAACACTTGTGTTCGGGTTTAATTGGTATGTTAGGACCATTTTCACTCGTGTTAGTGATTATTGGTTAGTTATGACGCGGTTTATGCTTGGAAGTGCATTTGGGTCAAAATTGCACTAAGGGTAAATTGGGTTGGTTTGTAAGTCAACCCTAATTGTGTTGTTGTATTTGTGATAATGGAATAGGTACTTTCCATTGGCGCGTGGCGGTTTATTTGGAAGCATTCATCAAGGCGACAAGGTGAGTGTTAATATCCTATGTGCATATGTATGTGTAGGATGGGTGCGGGTCGGGTGAAGTAGTTCTCGGTTATAGAGCTCACTTCACATATAGGTGGATTTGATGGACTTGTGTATAGGTCCAATTGGCACGGTTGTGCATTTTGGTTGTTTACCTTTGGCGAGGTACACGTTGTGTGTACGTTATCACACGTGGTTGTGATTTGGATGTTATAACCTCAAAGGTGAAGGGTTGATATTGTTGTGATGTGGATAACCCCGATGTGGTGGATTTTATAATCCTGTGACCGTGGGTTTGATGTTGAGAATTGAATCTCGGGTAGTGTGGATTCATGATGACTCGGGTTGTTCGGTCATCTTGTGATGAGGTAGTGAATCTCGGGTTGTGCGAATTCACTAAGGCTCAGGTAGTTCGGTCAACCTCGGTTGTTGAATTGGTGAAGAAGTGAATATCGGGTTGTGCGAATTCACTAAGGCTCGGGTTGTTCGGCCAATCTTCATTGTGGTGTTTGGTATTCGGTAATGGGTTAAGGGGTTAACCTTATTCGTGCATATACTGTTATATATATATTGTTTTATTGTCGTGATGTAGCTAACCCTCCGGGTGTAGCTTCTTGGCGTTGTTCACATCGTCGTTGGTGAACTTATATTTGTTGATGTATCTATAGCTTGTTGCTTAGTGACTACGGTATGCTTAGCT
The DNA here is from genome assembly GCF_046630445.1 of Rutidosis leptorrhynchoides. Classification (NCBI taxonomy): domain Eukaryota; kingdom Viridiplantae; phylum Streptophyta; class Magnoliopsida; order Asterales; family Asteraceae; genus Rutidosis; species Rutidosis leptorrhynchoides. Next base: position 346,329,774 of record NC_092343.1, read on the forward strand.
TAGCTTGCCTTATACTTGGATGCTTCGGTATGCGGTATTTGATATTTGTGTGGCGTGTCTATTTTATACATATATATGTATGTAGTATATTATCATTCACTAAGCGTTAGCTTACCCTCTCGTTGTTTACATTTTTATAGATTGCATGGATGCGGTGGCTCGGGTAAGCGCGGGGACTAGTGGACTTGCGTAGTTTGCTTTAGAAGACTTGCTTTTGGATTTGATTAGGATTGGGTAGCGTGTCCCCAATTCCATGCTCGGTCTATGTTTTTGTATAAACTAATGGGTCGAAATAGTCACTTGTGGTATTTTGGGTCGATGTGGGCCCAGTGTCGTAAAACTCGGTTTTTATTATGAAAAACTCTTAGTTTAAACTATTGTAATATATTGTGAAAGTGTTTTGGTTCAAAAGTGTCGGGAAGCGGGTTTTTCGCCCGCGTGCGTTTGTAAACTGATCAGAATGTTTTAGAATATCTGGACGCCATCCCAGATAGTTGGACGCCGTCCCAGTCTTAAGTGCTGGACGCCGTCCAAGCTTTTGGACGCCGTCCAGATGGGCAGTTCCAGAATTTTTTTTTTTTTATGGCACATTTTCGGATGGTTAACGGGTTGGGTCGTTACATTTCACGAAAATTTCGGGGATGTCACCATAAGTCTCATAAGAGTATGTATCCTACCTCCCAGCAGGGATATGGTGGTGACTACCGAACTAACATTCTATTCGACATAATGCAATAGGGTGAACCCGGTACAACAAGTGATGATTTAACATCAAGTCTAAAGAGGTATGCCGTTAAGAAAAATGTTTGCATAATTCTATGGCACCTCGATTCTCAACCTTTATGGTACATGAGAGAATGTAAATCTACTCATGAACATGAGATAAATAGTTCGGTTAAAATGAGTTCTTCGTATATCAACAAATAAGATAATGAGTATTTTCACTCTTCATGTAATAACATTGGAATTTTCTATTCTCATGTCACAATATTGGAATTTCTATATGAATTACTGTAATATAATCCCGTTGGCCAGACACCATTATATTCCACTAATTCATAGTTCCATTCCAATAGCACTACATAAGGTCAGGGCACGTGATCAACCTCGAATTTCTACACAATTTTCTCTAAAACGATTTCTTAAAAACATTGTGCCAAGGATAGCACGAAGAGACAAAGATATTAAGAGTAATAAATATGAATAATGATGACATAAGAATGTCTTTGAATTATCGAGAATCTTTATAAGTCAAGAATGACGCTTTCCAGTTCACACACAAAGCACAAAGGCTCAAAGACATGTAATATAACAAGAAGGTTATATACATAAATATAATAGATGACATAGAAATGTCGAAAATTTCATAAGTCATGAATGACGTCCCTCGGTTTCACTAACGAGGTGGTCTTATAAAAAGATAAACTCGCATAAGTCAGCAAATACATTTAATCGAAATGATAGTTCGTCTCGGAATCAAAACATAAGAGAGATGTACGTATATGATATCGATATACATACTTATATGATACAAATAATCACATATAATAATATTCTAAAGCTATAGGCCGGGCTGTAGACTAGACTCACTAATGCACCCTATTGACTAGGGGTAACCACATCAATGCAGCCTAATTCCCTACAACTAAAGCTTTGATACCAACTGAAACATCTCATCATAAATTCACATGACAACCAACATTATCCTGGTCTTATAGTTTGATCATTAACTATATATGAATATTCTTAAATAACATTGCATTCATTTATGACAAAGTATTACCCAAAAAGATAATCCAAAACATTTGTAAGTTTAACACAACCCAAATGTAAATAAAGTTGACCCAAAATGTCAACAATTACTCACAATAATAAAATATATAAAACCGAATGCAATATTTAATGTTTTAACAAAATCTGCGACAAACATGCAGACTCTCTAACCAGCGGAAGCTCATGTAAGCAACTAAGTATCTGATAATAAAATATGCGAGTAAACTATCAACATAAAAATGTTAGTGAGTTACAGGTTTAATATTGCAAACAATATTTAATTTAAACCATAAAATTTTTGGACCACATCACTTAATGCTGAAAAGCGTATAAAATGATTATTACATCTTCCGTGAGCACTCGGTAACTTAGAAAGTTTTATTATTTAGAAAGTTTCCTTATTTAAAAAGTTTCCTAATTTAGAAAGTCAACTTAAGTAAATTCAAAAGTCAACTCAAAAGTCAAACTTTAGTCAACCTAAGTCAACTTTAATATTTAATAATAAATAATTTTAATATCATATATTATAATGTTATTTGATTTATATATAAGTATTTATTTTAATAACATAAGTTGAATTAAATTAATTAAATTTAATAAGTTGTTATAAGTTTAAGTGATATAAGGATATATCATAATTATTTAATTAAATAAATAATTATTTGTTATATTATATGTATTTAATTAATAATTAATATTAATTAAGTTATAAGTATTTTATTTAATAATTAACCTCTGATTAAAACGTAAGTATCATTATCAAATAATGAAATATAATATAAGTTAATTATTTTATTATAAGTATTTAATTAATTAAATTATTTCTTAGTTGATAAATTAAATAATAATTAAATTAAATTATAAGTATTTAATAATTACATTCTTATCATAAGAATTTATTAAATTATTAATAATTTAATTATATCATAAGTATTCAATTAATTATTAATAATATTAAGTTTTATTATTTATAATATTAATTAAGATTAAATATCAATAATAATATTTATAATCATTTAATATATATAAATAATAAATAATATAATTTACATAATTTAGGAAAATTATCACAATTAATTATTAATTGATTTTGAAATCCATTGATTTAAGGAACAATATCTATTTACAACTAACTACAATTTTAAATTTAGATTAAATTATTCTATAATTTAATAATAATATTTTAAATTCTATTATATCAGTTTTTAATTATTTAATAATTTATATTTATTATAACAATAAACACAATAAAATTCAGATTTAATAAAATTCAAGATCAAAACTTAATAAATTCATAATATTTGATCCGTTCATCGGTTTTCTTCGCGTCTTATATACTTTTGATTCAAAACATTCATCCCAACACATTAAAATATGTTAAAACATCTGAAAATGGCACGAAAATGGAAGTGGGGCCTGATTAGAATATATAACTTATTAATTCATTATATACACTTAAATCAACCGTATCTTTTGATCCGTTAATCCGATTAAGGTGAGTCCTATATGAAAAATTAAGTACTTAATGAAAGGAACACATTGATGAGGTTAATTTAATTAGAAAACATGTTAAAATTACTGATTTCACTACTGTCCGTTTGTATTAAACCGAAAACACGTGGTTTTAAGCATTTTTAATCAGACAAACATCACCACAATTAACACCAAGCACTATAACATCATAATACATATAAAAATAATTAAATAAAGATGAAATTGAAAAGTTAGGGTTCATGATTATACCCAAACGAGAAATCAAGGAGATGTATGATGTAGAATGCGAAAAGGAGAACCCGATTGTGTAGTTAGTCTTGAGAAATCATGAAGAATCATGATGATGATGATGATGATGATGATGGAGGCTGATTTTGATGATTGAAGAGGTGAAAATTTCATGCAAACAAGGGAGGAGGAGAAGAGAAAGTGTCTAGGTTTAGGGTTTGTGAAATGCATAATGAAATGAGCTTAACAAATTTTCCAAATAACAAAAGAAATAATGGTAATGGGCCATGAGATGGGTTTCGGTTGATTTGGTCTTGATATGGTTCCACATCACAAAAATTTTACCAAATGATTATCATGGTTTGGCCTGATTAATCATACACAACCCGATTCGAGAAAACACTGCTACGCGATTAAAATACGAAAAGAACACGCACCCGCGGAAAATAAAATATTGAAATATTTTATAACTTCACATGACATAGAAATATCATAGATAAAATAATTTGGATTTGAAAATCACAAAAGTCTAACTGTTGAGTTTAAAAACTGAGACGATTAACCGGAATAAAACCGTTACACGTAGAAACATATATACATAAGTGTACATTTTCATTTAATAAATAATATGAAAATATTATTTATGATATAATAAGTCATATAAAAATGACGTGGCAAGAATATCAGATAATGAAAGTTAAATATTCACAGATAAAGATAACGGAAAAAGTAGGGTCGTTACACTTAAGTTCACAATTAATATGTTACACTGTACATTATTCAATTTTGATTCAATAATCATTAACTATACTCACTTTTTTCATGGCGATATACATTTTTTTCCATAAAAATTAGGACAACCATTTTCATATGAACTCGATTACATATTCTGATTTTGACATATCAGAATCCAAGCAAAGCTTTAGCAGGTGTTATTTCCCTAAAAATCACTACATTCTTGAACCATATTTTATACTCATTCGTATTCTATGATGAATCACCATATCAAACCACCGGAGCTATCATTCACTACTTTTAAAATTTATAACATTTTTATGTCAACCATTATATATATTGACGGTTATATCATGAACTTAAACATTTCAATTCAAAAATTCTTGAAAACACCTCAAATTGATAATCAATGATTCAGATTCGTTAACCTTGAGAATGCTGATGAAGCAGTAAAAGCTGTAGATGTTCTTAATGCATGGCCAAAGGTTTGAGAATAAAGAATGATATGTTGGCAAAGCTCAGAAAAAGACTAAGAGTAAAATTGGAACTGAAAAATAGATTGAACAAACCACGAAGGAGACTGTTGACAAATCACAAGGACTAAATTGCCTCATAAAGAATTTAGATGATTCGGTATCCGATGACATCCTTAGAAAACATCTTACTCCTTATGTATTATAAATTCTTGAAGAAGAAATTTTTCTTATCATTCTTCGATTATGATTATTTGCAAACTCCAAGATATCATCATATCTTCCTTCATTATAAATATCCTCAACATTTCTAAGGATACCTCCATAATCATTCTTGTTCGTAATTATTGATATCTTCGTGCTATCTGTATTAAATCATAAAGGAAACTATTTTAGTTTCTAAATTTCTGTAACATTAGAGTTTAAATTCATGAATATTTTTGGACTAGTGTTGGGGATGGAAGCATGAGTTAGTGTAATATAATGACGCCCAACCAACATGGTTATATTACAGTCAGTCATGATGAATTTCTAATGGAACGTGATGATGGTAATTCTTGACAGACATTACCCTCATCATGTGCTATGTTACATGACTATTTCATTCTACTTAACCTTTGAACATAACAAGAAAATATTTTCTTGATAGTTCCATCATTTCGTGTTTCCAACAGTTTGTTAATATATTCGTGCTACTACGCTTTCTCGTTCAGAACATTAGCTATGTTCATTCAAAATTTTCAAGAATATCTACAGACTCGAGATGTGTTTACTCACTCTACTTACAACGGAAAGAGAAAACAAAAGCATGAAGCTTCGAAATATAAGTGAGAATATAAGCAAGACAACAACATATAAATTACAAACCACGTATATCAATGCGTATCGCAACATAGAGACATGGGATAATTATAAATACAACGATTCCTAGAGCATAATAAAAGTAAACAGATTCCTCGGGTGGGAGTTGGAAAAGAAGGATAATTGTTGCAAAAGTCAGGATAATGTCAAGAACCAGAGCTGGATTGAGCATCTTTGCGGATGAAACGTCCCATCAAATACCTCTTGACTACCAACATTTACTCGGTCCCATAACAATGATCAATAACTCTATATGAACGTTTTTAAACAACCATTGCATTCAATTATTTGAAAGACATTACCCAATAAGGAAATCCAAACATTTATAAGTTTTAAAGACAACCAAAATGTAAATAATATAAACCAACATCCATAATAATGTAATGTACGAACACCGAATGCAATAGGTAAAAATGTTTAAATAAAATCTGTGACACAAAATGCAGATTCTCTAACACCAGCGGAAGCATATAATTAATCATCACCTCATAATAAAACATGCAATTAAAAGTAAACAAAAATGTTGAGTGAATTATAGGTTTAATATATTAATTGTATAAAATTAGACCACAAGATTTAGTGTTGAAAAACATATAAAATAATTATTACATTTTCGGTGAGCACCTGGTAACTTAACTTGTCTCAATTTTTTTTACCCTTGCATTATATAATATACACTGAACTGGTGTATCTTCTACGAAGTGCTATACATTCCGTTATAAATTGCTAGCGCAACTAGCACAAAATGGGGCAGCCATGCTCGATAGATCTATCCATAGGATTCGCGTTTACTAGTAGAAACAAGTAATTAAAAGTTACCAAATTAGGGAATATTTATGTTCAACTCAAAATGAATAATTTATAACTTTTGAGCACTTGTGTCTAATATATAAAATAAAAAGCATGTATTCTCATCCCAAAAGATTTAAAATAGTAGCAAAGGGTGAGACTATAACTCACCTCGAATGCAACAGAGTAAATAAATAAGCAAGTGTGCATGAAAAGAAATGATCAAGAATGATCACAAACGCCAACCTAAAAGTAAAGTAGGTTAGAATATATAACTAACTTAGGTCGGTCATAGCATGTTAATCCTAGTACTTGATGTGGTTTAGAAAACAGTGTCAATCGGTATGCATTGGTACGATCAGGAAAAAGTATTACGCCTATATTCTATATTTGAAAAGTTTCTATTTTTAGTAAGTTTCCATTTTTAGAACGTTTCTATTTTTAGAAAGTTTCTATTATTAGTAAGTTTAGAAAGTTTCTATTTTTAGTAAGTTTCTATTTTTAGAAAGTTTCAATTTTTAGAAAGTTTCTATTTCTAGAAGTCAACTTAAGTCAACTAAAAGTCAAACGTAAAAGTCAACCGAAAAAGTCAACACAAAAGTCAAACATTAGTCAACCTAAGTCAACATTAATATTTAAAAAAAAATTTATTATCATATATTATAATGTTATTTGATATAATATAAGTATTTATTTTAATAATATAAGTTTAATTTAAAATAATTAAATTTAATAAGTTGTTATAAGTATAAATGATATAAGGATATATCATAACTTTTTAGAAAATAATTATTTGTTATATCATAAGTATTTAATTAATAATTAAATATTAATTAAGGTATAAGTAGTTATTTAATAATTAAATCCTTAATTATAATGTAAGTATTATTAATTTATAATGAAATAATTAATATAATATAATTTAATAAATATATTATAAGTATTTAATTTAATTAAATCATTTCATAAGTATTAAATTAATTAAATAATAATTTAATTAAACTATAAGTATTAAATAATTCAATCTTTATCATAAGTATTTTAATATTTATTATTTATCATAAGTAATTAAATGATTAAATTATATCTTAAGTAATAATAACTAAATGTTATCATAAGTAATTAAATAATTAATTAAGGTTATAAGTATTTATTTTTAATTATTATTAACATAAGTATTATTAATAATAATTATGTAGTATGGTTTAATTATAGAAATAATTGAATCATGTTATAAGTATTTAATAAATGATTTAATAATTACTTATTATAAGTAATCTAATAATAATAGTTATTTTTATAACCTAAGTATTTTAATAACAATGTAAATTATTATTTTAACATAAGTTTAAATTTCAAAACATAAGTTTTTATTAAAATGTTGCACGAGTCATAACTTGAACAAGTCAAGAACAACCCAAAACAGGAACAATTCTCGAGGTGACCTGCTACCAAATATTTATACATTTTAATCTTTACAAATCTTTTTTTTTCATAACTTTCGATCCGTTACTCGGATTTTAACGCTCCGGACATGTAAATTCGTCGCATCAATGATCCCGAAATGATTAACAAGTTTTTAGTTTCCAGAAATGGCCCGGAAACTGAGGTCAAACCTGCAGTGATTTTATATATACATCGATTTGTTATTAAATCTTGTTTTACACGTAGTTTTTGATTCGTTAATCCATTTAAGATGAGTCCTATATGAAAAATTAAGTACTCAATGAGAGGAACACATTGAGACACTTTATTTGATCATATTCATAAGTAATTTTTACTGACACCCGATATCCATCAATTTATCAAACCGAAAACCTAAGATTTCATACATTTTTAAGCAATGAAACATCACCATAATCATATACAAGTACTATATCATTAACATACAATTAAAATCAGTAAAAATAAATGAAATTGAAATATCTAGGGTTCATGTTCATACCCAAATCGAGAAACGAGAACAAGAGACGTATATAGCTTGATTACTAGAACCAGAATACACAAGAAGCCCTAAATTCCAAGCAACAACTGATGATTAATTGATGATGATGGTGGCGGAAAAAATAAGGAGAGGAGAGGGAGAGGAATAAAAAGCTAAGTTTTAGGTTTTAGAGAAAATGAGGAAGTGTATTTGAAAAATAAAATGAAAAATGTGGAGATGTATGGGTGGGGTCGGCCGATTTTGGCATGGGTAGGTCCCACATGGACCACTTTGATCCAATGGATAATAGCTGTGGCCCGAAAGCTAGAACAAAGCCCGATTCGCGAAAACACGGTTAAGCGATTAAATATTCGGAAGATACACGCACTAGCAAAAAATAAAATATAAATATATTTTATCACTTCATAAGATATAGAAATACTATGTATAAAATAATTCGGATTTGAAAATCACGGAAGTCTGATCGTTGGTGTGTAAACCGAAACGATTCGTTGAGATAAAATGACACACGTAGAAACGCATTATTATATATTTACACTTTTGCACATAATTGTCATACCCCCAAATAGGGCCGGGGGTAAATATGACTTCACAATATCACAACACAAGTATATAAGCGAGAACGACTCTAAGTGAGATGTTTTATTAAAACAATAATTGTATTGCAGCGGAAACGAAATAATGTTTTACATGATAAACCCAAATGTAATTAATAATTGTTTAACAAATGCTAAGACATAAATATGTGGACTTCAATGCATCATCTAGCAAGCAACATAGTGCAGCACTTAAGCTAATCTTCACCTGAGACAAACATGCTTAAAATGTCAACACAATGGTTGAGTGAACATCATAGGTTTATATAATCAATAAAGTTTTAGACCACAAGATTTAGTTCAAAACATCAAAATATTCAATATGCCATGAGTTATAATATCGAGCTAAACATAAACCCCTGACACTGCGCGTGTGTCGGTAATCATTATTATGTACCCCCTTGACGATTGGTCAATGGTAGAGAATAGGCCTAATCACAATAATTAAGGTTGCAACATTTCAATTCCAGCAATTAACGATATTATGGTGGGGATTTGCATGTAAGAATACAAGTTAACAAAAGTCTCATGTAGTTGCATATCAAAAAGTTTAGGCACTTGTGTCTAAATTGTAAATCATTTCAAAAGCAAGCATGTGTCTCACCCCAAGAATTTTAAAATTCAATAAAGTATGTAAAAATAGGGCTATGAAGTTCACCTTAAAATAGCACGGCGAAATATGAAGATAATTCCAGGAACGAAATGAATGAAAGTATATGACCATGTCTTCAACCTAGAGATATATTGACATAATTAGAAATTTGTCCATATGACAAACGAATATCCTAAGTGAACTTAAGAGTTGTTTTACAAGTGTTTGCGTGTCCACCATAATCAAGTTTACACCTTGTACAATTTATTCATTCCTCGATGCTACCAAATTAGTCCGGAAAGACCAGATGTAACTGGGGGCCAGGACTCTTTATCAAATACTATGTCATGACATTCGAGATCCACAACCTTATCCCATAATGGCAACCTAGATAACATTCACTTATGATCGTAAGTAGCGGTGAGGCTTGCGTAGGTCATACTTTCATCGGTATGATTATAGTATTCACTAGTCGGGTGTGTATATAAATACAACTCATTAATATACTATTAGTATCTACATATACACATATATATATATATATATATATATATATATATATATATATATATATATATATATATATATATATATATATATATATATATATATATATATATATATATATATAATATTATAACTTAGTGTAATTAAGGTGTTACCATATAGATAAGTTTACAAGTTATAGTAATAATATTATTATCCTTTAATTAAACATACCATCATTATGTAATCTTATCATTACATGTGTTATATACATATATTCATACATGTGTTACCTATATATACACCTACATGATACATACATATATATTCTTTGTTCTTAAATTACATGTATATATTCATAACTATATGATATATATGTATATATATTCTATGTATGTGTTACATATATTTAAGTCAAAAGTGATACATATAAATACATACATACTATTACTTATCAACTTTTATAATCACCAACTATATATATATATATATATATATACACACACACACACGACATACATATACATACTTATATTATTCTTTTCTTTTTGTATTTTATCAAT